>NC_140073.1:13980879-14038379 GCF_964194135.1 Talpa europaea
GGCGGGGGCTCATCATGAATTCTCAATCCATCTGGATCGGAAATCTCCCCTTAGCCCCCTTCATCTATACACTTTCTCTGGATATTCAGATCCATTCCCATGCTCTCAATTTCTTCCTTGCATACAAATTTTTATCAGAGCCCTAGATGTAGATACATTATTTCCCACATGACCTCCTTGCACGTCTTATGGCAGGGGACCTCAAACTTGGATATCTTATAGGAGGGACTCAAATTTACGAGGTCCTACTCCCAAGTCTGTTCCTCTCTCATCTTCTCATCAGTGTTTGAAACCACTATCCATTCAGGTTTCAAAAAGAAAGTCCTCGACCCCAAACAATTGAATACTATAGTTTAAATGTATGGTATGTGAATTGTATTTAAAAATAGCTGCTGAAAAAATAAACAAAATCGGGCCTTCCCTTGTGGCGCAGCCTCTGCAGTACCGGTTCGATCCCCAGCCACTGGTGAGGGTCCCAGATGGTGCGCAGACCTCTCCTGCCACCCGCTGCTCCCCTCAGCAGTGTATTTCATCAATTTGCCTGTTCTGTTCCCCGCTCTGGCTCTGGTGAATTCTCTCACCCTCCCGCGCTTCTGACTGTACCCAGTGCTTGTATAAATAAATAAATACATCTTTAAAAAAAAAAACAAAATCATCCCTCATTTCTCCCTCTCTTAACCCCCATATCTTATTCCTCAGCAAGTCCTCCAAATCAGATCTGCTCCTGTCTCTCTCCACTGCTTCCATCATCAGCTCTGTTCTAGACAACTACCAGGATCCTAACTAGCCTCTCTGGTGCCATTCTTAACTCCCTCTTGATTCTCCTCAAGCCACCAAGTAATCTTTTCTCGATGGAAAGCAGGCCACGTGACTCGCCAGCTTAGGATGACTGCACTTACAATTAAATTAAATTTGGGCTTATGGTCACTGCCATCAAGTTTGTATGACCTGAGCTCTGCCTGCCTTCCCGACTTCTCTTGTGCCTGTCTCCATGCCTGCAGTTTTCTGCAACTATGATAATCTGACGATGAACCTTTACACTGGTTGGGTTGGCTGCCACAACCACTTTTCCCTCCTTCCCTCTTAAAAATAATGGTCATGACATATTCCAAGCATTCAGCAATTATGATGGGTGATGCAGCTGACGACTCTGCACCCCTCAGCCACAGCCAACGAAACCACCCCTGCCGGTCATGCCCCAGTGCTCTCTCCTGTTGCTTCAAGAAAACAACGAGATTCAAGATCATCTCCGCCTCCAACTCAACTCACTCTCCTCCTTCCTGCTCACCAAGGTGACCACTGTCCCAAGGCCTTCCCATGTTTACTCTACATGGATTTTCCCAAAATCTACGTACAAAGCAGTTTTTGCATGTTTGTAAAACTGACAGCAATGGTGCCCGAGCAAACATATCTTCCGCGATTTTTCCCCACCAAGTTGTGCATGGCTTATCCCTTCTTGTCTTTGGGGTCTTGCTTCTGTGCCCTCCTCACCACTTCCTTTTCCTGACATGAACCTAAAGAAGGTTCCCCTGCTGCCCTCTGAACCCCAACACCTGTCTCCCCAGCTTTATCTCTGCGATCTCAGGCTGACACGCCCATTGAGAATGAATCACCACGTCTGTCTTCGGTGGTGGTGGTGGTGTTTATCCAGTGTCGCTTTGGGAACTGACCGTCTCCCTCGCAAGACCAGACGCAAACGAAGGCAAAGCACACAGTGGTCACGTTCATGATGGTGGCCCGGCCCCATGCCTGACACAGGGCATGGCACACAGGAGCACAGGGGCCGAATAAAGGAAAGTACTGGAAGAAAGTGTGATGCCCTGAATAGTTACATTTAAAAAAAAAAGTACATTGTATTTATATTTTAGTAAAAAGAAAGTGAGCAGTATACTGGACTGGTCTGGGCTGGCTAATGAGAGTTGATGAGTAAATGTTCTGGAACTTTGGGCACCAGTTAACATGGCCACTATTAAAAATTAAATTATACAAGTTTATAACAAACAACATTTTTAGAGGTAGTAAAACCCCAAGCTTACCACGTGCTAACTATTGTACAACTGCCTGTGTCCTTGAGGGCTGGCACCTATTGTATTTGTGC
The DNA here is from genome assembly GCF_964194135.1 of Talpa europaea. Lineage (NCBI taxonomy): Eukaryota > Metazoa > Chordata > Mammalia > Eulipotyphla > Talpidae > Talpa > Talpa europaea. The sequence goes on from NC_140073.1 coordinate 13,982,978, forward strand.
AGTGGAGACCCTGCAGGACGGTCACTCCTGCCTCTTCCCAGCTGCCTGCTCACTGCCCTCATATTGCTAGCCAGAAATCACCCCCCGTGGAAATATTTATACCAAGAAAATCAGCACCGATTGGGGCCTCCCTGGTGGTGCAAGGGTTAAGATGCAACCTATAAGGCTGTCAGCAGCCTCTGCGGCATGAGTTCGATCCCCCGTCAGGGAGCAACCCACATGGCGCAGCAGACCTCTCTTGCCTCACCCGCTGCTCCTCTCAGCAGTGTACTCCAGTTCCCCAGGTCTTGTATGCATAAATAAATAAATCTTTTAAAAAAAGAAACAAAAAGAAAATCAGCACCAATTTACCCACCATCCCCAGCAGATTGCTGGAGATTTTGCAGCACACCAGTGTGCGCATGCTTTTGTGTGCAGAGAAAATGCAGGAGTTAAATTTCAAACTCTCAAACTCTACAGAGGAAGAAAGAAGGCAGGTGATGCTTTTGCTCTGTCTATTTATGATATGAAGAGAGACTTCCCCTCCCCTGCAGTCTCTCCAGAGGATGTGCCAGTCTCAGGGACCCCATCCCAACCCCCAATTTCATAGAACCCTATCTGTTATCACAACGCTAATTTCCCTCATTATCATTTTCTGATTGTTCCTGTCTCCCAGGGGAAAAGACAAGCATCTGTAGGCCCAGAGATGCCTAGAGAAGAAGGGACCAGACAAATCAGCATGGGGAGGAAGGTCCAACAACTAGAGGGATGCAGGCCTGACTCAGTGTGAATCTAGAATAATTCTGTAAGTCAGGAATATGCATGAGGAACAGCCCGAAGCTGTATGTTCTAACATGAAAAACCACCACACTAGGACAAGCAGCCTTGTGTGGTGGGATGTGCTGGTGCCCGGCAGCATGTAAGCAGTAGCTGGAAGACCCGCTTCCATGGAGGCTGAAGAAGGCTTTCCCCACAGAATGGCAATCTGCCCAATGACCTCTAAAATCCTGAAACTAAGATTATATGATTCTATGTGGACAGATCCTCAGAAAATAATATAAAAACACGATCTTTGGCTCTGCCATGGTAAAAATTAACAAAGACATCAATACTAAGTCATCAACAGTAGCCATTCATGGTATTCCACTGCCCCAGGAACAACAGCCCACTGGAATTCTCACAACTCTGAAATAGCTACTATTATCATTCCCATTTTACAGATTAGGGAATGGATCCAAGACACTTAGATAACCTGCCTGAGGCCACAATGAAAATGCCTGGGGAGCTGGAGTTCAAACTCAGGTCTCTGCTGATTCAGTCTATGGCCTGAAGCACTCTGCAGAGTGATGGATGTTCCCCTGGGGTCCCCCTGATAACCTCATCAGGAAAGTCCTGGAGCCCCCTCTAAACTACCAGCTTTGCCTCTCATTTGAACAAATTTGCTTTGTGAAGATCAGCTTTTTAACACGCAGGACTATTCTGCTCAATTGGGGATCACCGTTGGGCGCCTCTAAATGGCGCCATAACTGGATGCCGTGGAGATTGGATTTTCAAAAGCCTGATTTGCTTGCAACTTTCCAGGAACTCAGAGAATCCATAAAGCATTTTGATTTTCAGTCCTACAAAAGCAAAGGTTTAACAAAAATGATTTGTGAAGCCATTCACAGCTGACAAAGTGCTTTCACATACTCTGATGCTCCTCCCTGAACGTGAAAGCACAGGCATCCCTGTCAGCTAACTGAAACAGAGATCAAGAGCCCAACCTGAACTTGAACTTGAACTCTAGCTGCTGCTGTGCCCAGAAACACAGAGGGGAGTGAAGAACACTCAGGCTGGAAGAGAGCCTCTGAGGTTATTCAGGTCCTGAGTTCTGAACCTGGTGTCTATGAGCAGCAGGAAGGGGAGAAGGGAGTCTTTTAAATGTGCAGTGGGGTCTCCCGGTGTGGCAAGGGGTTAAGACACAGCACTATGAAGCTATCTGCAGCCACTGCCGCATGATCTGGGCCAGGGAGGTGACCCACATGGCGCAGCAGACCTTTCCTGTCTCTCCCCCTGCTCCCCTCAGCAGTGTGTCTCAGTGGATCTACCTGTTCTGTTCCCCATTTTGTCTCTGTTGACTCCTCTCACCGCCTACATCTCTGGCCTGTACCCCAGTTATTGTATGCATAAATAAATAAATCTTTTAAAAAATAAAAAAAATAACATGTGCAGTGTTTTGTAAATATTGGAAATGAGCATAACTTTCAGGTGGATAAAAAAAATGCTGGAGAGCCTGATCTAACCCAACCCACCCCTCATTTAACTAACAATGAAAATAAGACTTTCTTTTTATTGTTATAAAAGTCTGGTTCATCAAATTTCAAAAAAGCCCTGAAGAGGCCTCCCTGGTGGCCTGGGTGTTAAGTCTCAATGCTATCACCACTATGGCCTGAGTTGGATCTGGCCAGGGAGCTAACCCTAACATGGTGCAGCAGGCCTCTCCTGTCTCTCGGGACCTTAGCAGTGTATTTCAGTAGATCTGCCTGTTCTGCTCCCCACTCTGTCTCTGGTAAATTCTCTTATCACCCCCTACTCTGCACCTCTGGCCTACACCTCAGTTGTCTACAGGGAAAAAAAAAGAGGGGGCTTCCTTGGTGGCGCAAGGGGTTAAGACATAGCACTATGAAGCAATCTGCAGTCTCTGCAGCCTGAGTTCAATCCCCGGCCAGGGAGTTGACCCACATGGCACAGCAGACCTCTCTTGTCTCACCTGCTGCTCCCCTCAGCAGTGTATTTCAGTACATCCGCCTGTTCTGCTCCCCACTCTGTCTCAGGTGAATCCTCTCACCCCCCACACCTCTGGCCTGTACCCCAGATCTTGTATGCATAATTAATTAATCTTAAAAAAGAAAGAAAGAAAGAAAAGAAAAGCCCTGGGGACCTGGTAATGAAGCATTTTCACTTACAACCCAAGACTGACACATTGTCACTTCACTCACACCCCCAGCCTGTCCGGAAACCCAGGTGAGGCTAAGGGGAGGCAGCCTGGCCAGCTGTGAGCTGGCGTCACCTGCTTTGCACCAGGCACACAATAAGCATTCGTCCTCACGCAACTCCAGGATAGGTTCCATTAGACTGTGCATACCCATTTAATGGATTAGAAAACCAGAACTCAGAGACAGCAAGTGAACAGCCCAAAGCCACGCTTCCCACGTGTGGAAGGAATGTGTGAGCCAGAGCCCCAGATCCTCTCAGGCCTGTTTGCCCTCCCAAGTCCCTCTGTTCTGCCTGTAAAAGGCACCAGCCTTGGAGCTAGTTGGCAGGACCCAGAACACGCTTGGTGTCACTCTTCCTGTGATGAACTGGCTGCTGGTGGAGTCGGGAGAACAGGTCCTCCAGCAGGAAATTCTGGGATCAGCTGTCAGGCGCCTGGCCTAAATCCTGTCTCTTACGTATGCCTTATGTCGAGGGCAAGGATAGGAGAGGTCCTGGAGAAACTGCCCAAATGGGAGGCAGCAAAAATGCACATTGGGATGGGCCTGTGGCCAGAGAGAAATTAGACAAAACCACCTTTAAGTCCTACGCTATAGATTTGAAGGGTTTTCTAAGTTAATACGGCAGAGCAGAGTAGGTGACAGGACTGGTGTAAAAATCACCCACAGAATTTTTCAATAGAGAACTTTGAACACCCATCATGGGTGGCTCTTCCCACATAACCAGTGGAATGAACAAGAGATAGGAAAAAGCAGAGAAGAAAATGAAAAGCTCTATAATAAGATGTCACTTCACATCCCCCAGGATGGCTGGAACCCAAAGTCAGGTCACAGGTGTTGACAAGGAAGTGGAGAAATCAGAGCCCCGATGCACTGATGATGGAATGAACTTAAAATGGTCCAGCTGCTTTGGAGAAGTTTGGTCGTTCCACAAACAATTAAGCAGAGTTACCCCATAACCCAGCAATTCCACTCTCAAGTATATACCCAGGAGAAATGGTGTGCAATGGCATGCACACAGAAGCTTGTGCACAAGTGTGTGTGAGCATCATTCACAATAGTCAAAAGCTGGAAACAACCCATTGTCCAATAACAGATGAATGGATAAACCCAGTCCCTCTAGTGCACTATTTGACCATAAAAGGAAGTTATATATAGAGAGATGCTACAAGATGGCTGAACCTTGGAAACGTTCAGCTAAGGACACAAGCAAGTCACAAGACCACACACAGTGTGACTCATATGAAAATCCAGAATAGGAAAGAGATGAAAAGTAATTGGTGATCATCAAAGGGGGTGGGGAAAAGGTGGTGTAACAGCCTAGGGATATAATGCCTCCTTGAGGAGATGAAAATGGTCTAAGATGACTGGTGATGGTTGCACATATTTGTTAAAATCTTAAAGATTGTTGAATTATACAAATTGAATGGGAAAAGTGTAGGGTATGTGGCTTCTATCTCAAGAAGGCTGTGAGACATAAAATCTGCCAAATATTCATTAGTAGCAACCAGGCAGGGAAAAGGAAAGAATCTTATACCATTTGAAAAGTACCCCTTAGAGAGAGAGGAGGTCTCTGGGCGAGTGTAAGCTCAAAGGACACCATGTGGACATTTGCATATCACATATGGGGTTGGCGATTAGGAGCTCGTTCCTGGGCTTGAAGTCTTGGCCCCACAATTCACTGTGTAACCTTGGACAAGAAACCTGGCCCTTTAAGCCTGCGTTTCCCAGTCTGCCAAAGTGGACAGTAATACCTAGCCCATGTACGCCTATGAGGATACAAGAGTGAAGGCACACAAATTGTTTAGTGCTCAGTAAAAGGCAACTTTACTGTTACTGTTTTCTACCAACCCTAATGAGCCTTTCCTGAGGACCCACCAGGATTTAGGGGTGCTGAATTAAGTTCTGGGGGTGTTGATCAGATAAGACCTCTCCTGGAGTAATTTTTATTTTATTTTAAAAGATATATTTATTTATGCAAAAAAAAGCTGGGGTGTAGGCCAGAGGTGTGGGGGTTAAGAGGATTCACCAGAGACAGAGTAGAGAGCAGAGCAGGGGGAACTACTGAAATACACTGCTGAGGGGAGCAGTGGGTGAGACAGGAAAGGTCTGCTGCGCCATGTGGGTTACCTCCCTGGCTGGGATCAAACTCATGCTGCAGTGGCTACTGACAGCTTCCTAGTGCTGAGACTTAACCCCCTGCACCACCAGGGAGGCTCTGGAGGACTTTTTAAACACCAGGAAACCCCTATTATTAAGTCAGTGAGTTGGGGTTAAGATGCAACCTAGGAAGCTGTCCGCAAGGGGTTAAGATGCAACCTAGGAAGCTGTCCGCAGCCACTGCAGCATGAGTTCAATCCCCGGCCAGCCAGGGAGCGACCCACATGGCACAGCAGACCTCTCCTGACTCGCCTGCTGCTCCCCTCAGCAGTGTACTTCAGTCAATCCGCCTGTTCTGTTCCCCACTCTGTCTCTGGTGAATCCTCTTAACCCCCCCACACTCTGGCCTGTACCCCAGTACTTGTATGCATAAATAAATAAATATTAAAAAAAAAAGACAGCAAGTTTACTAGAAATTAGCATCTCTCAAATGAGGGTCTTTGGATATAATCAAGATCCAAAAGTTCTAAGAATTTTTAATTCAATTTTTCATTAAAAAGTCAATATATGGGGATGACCATGAAATTTTCACCCCACAAGAGCACTGTGCTTCTGACAGGTGAGGAGACCTGGTGCCAGACTGAGTTCCTGGCCCCAGTTCTGCTCCTTCCCATCACCCTTGGGTGGTGACTCTGCACTAGACTTGGGAGTCTTCAGATTGGCATGTACTTCATGGCTTCCAGACCTTGGGTTAAGTCATATGACTGGTTTGGCCAATGGAATGTTAACACACAATGCGACACGATGCATCAGCTTCCCTCTCCCATTCCAGGGCACCCCATCCAATATTCTGGGCTCAGAACAAACACACATGGAGCCCATCAGCCTGCAGAGAAGATAGGAGCTCATTCAACTGCAGCTTGAGACAAAGTAGCCCTGACAAGCCCAACAAAGTCAGAATTTAACCAGCTGACAAGCCAGGCAAATGAGGAAATGCAGTCAACCCCGTAGATGTCTGCATAACAAAGAAGGCAGGATGTTCCACACCAGGGGCCAGTAAACTATGGCCTGTAGGTTAACCAGCCCACCACCTATTTAGGTAAGGCCCACCAGCTAGATGGCTGAAAATATACCAAAAGGAGATTATTGCATCATGTGAAGATCACAGTCACAAAGTCTAAACCAAAGGTTTACTCTCTGGCCCTTTACACAAGAGTTTTGGACCCCTGTTCTATGCCCCTGAATTTAGAGGAAGCTAGTTACAGTAACAGCTGACTACACAACAGTAGTTCTTACTAGGAAGCTCGAGCTAATGAAAAAAAGAACAGATGCAAATGAAACATGGAAAGGATGCGGCATGGCAAAGAACACACAAGAAAGAGCCATAGCAGCACTAGCCAAAGATTTCTCAGTGTTTCAGAGACCAATAAGGAAAGAAAATAAAGAGATCACACAGCAACAAAAGCTCAAGCGTGCCAAGCACCAAGGGGTCAGTATCTTAGTCACTAGCACATTTGTCTTATAAACAGCAATTTAATTTCAGCACGACGACATCACCCAACACATTAAATTGATTGTTATTTTGAATTACGTTGGTGTATGTGGTTCTTTTCATTTGGTTATTTGTAAACCTGTCTTGGGTTTATAGTTGTTTAAAAGCTGTAATAAGTGCGTTTATCTCCCTGTATTTTACACCTCTTTAAGTAACATTAGAATAAACTAATGCAACACTGAGTCCTTGAGAACTTTAGAAGTCACCAGAACACAACAAAGATGGGCATCACAACTACAGCAGACGTTTGGGAGGCAAGGGATGGAGGATGAGTTATAGGGAGGTTGTACTGGAAATACTGGAGCAATATGGAATAGCTTTTCAGGGTTTACTTTTGTTCCAATATAACAGAATTTAAGAATCAGAGACTCTTCTCGCCAGGGCTAATTCACTAGTATATCTTATTTTGGGGGGAATCCTTGGTTTAGTTTGTCATTTGATAACCAAACTATCACCATTTATAAAAAGCTATATAAGCCAGCTAGGAAATCTGAAGGTGGATTGTAGCTGAGACCATATTGTCCACAGTGAAAATCTCCGGGTGTAATAATCATGTTATGGACAACACATTATATATACACAGGACAGGGGTCAGCAAACTGCCATGCACAGGCCAAATCTAGCCCCCGACCATTTGTTTCTATACAACCTGTAAGATAAGCAGGGTTTCTGAAATGTTTAAGTGATTGAAAAAACAATTTTTATCATTTTATTTGAAATCACACAAAATTTAAAATTTGGTGCTCGACAATAGTTTCTTTGGAACACAGCCATACAGGTTCACTCATGTACTGCTTGGCTGGGGGTGATGGCTGAGTAGCAGTGGCAGAGGCGGTGTGCATGACCCAGAGAGTCAGAAGTCCATAACTACACCCCAAAAAGGTCAGAGAACAAACAAGAACGTGTGCACATAGGCACTCACAGGTGTATATACAGAGATAAAGCACATCAAGTACCAGAGCAACAGGTGACTCTCAGCACAGGGTGTGTGAGTGTTCATTCTCTTATTCTAACAACCTTATATTCTAACAACCTTTCTACAGAGTTCGAAATTTTCACAATAGTTCATGGAAGTGATCAGTCACGAACAGCCTGGCTCATGCATACACAGACCAGCCCAACCTCTCAATGGCCCTTCCTTTGCCTTGGCCCAGCGTCCCCACACCTGCTGACACCTGCCCGCCCCTGCTGACGTCCCTTGGAGTCGCTACCATCTGTGCCATGTCCACCTCTCCCAATTATTCAGGGTTTCTGATTCTGTCCTGGGAGGTATCCCACATCCAGCTTCAAGTTTTAAAATAAGTTAGCATTTGACAACGGAAGCAGAAATGGAAAACACTGACACACAGCATCATAGTCTGCCCCTCCCCAGGACAGGAGGAGCGTGGCAGGGTGCGAGGCTGGGGCGGCGGGGGAGCAGTGCCACTGCACAATGTCCTATCTAAGGACCTCCACCTGCAGTCTCCCCTCCAGCCTTGTTGCCCAGAAGAGCTGACTCCTCGGGAGTCCTGGGGACTTTGCCCAGCACAGACGCACACAGTGGTGGTTGACCAGGCTCACCTTATCCCCACGGCTAGCAGATTTAGAGCCCATATAGCTAAGAGTGCAAATATAGCTCATTATGGTAAGCATTTTTAGCTTCATTCCTGGCTCCATTTAGGGTCTCCACCCTTGTTTTTCTTTCTTCTCTCTCCCATGCTATCGTGTTATATTTTATATAGCCTACTAAGCTGACTCCAACCCCTTCTGGAACAAGACTGGCCCTAAGTGAAAAACAACGAGTAAAAACCCTGCACTGGCCTCCTCTTTCTTCTGCCACCCTCTTTACCAAGCCCGAGGGCAGTGGGGCACACCCCAAGCCCCTCGTGCCTGCAGTCTCATCTCCTCTGCAGTGTCTGAGGGCAGCCCGGCAACCTTGGCAATGATTTTATAAGGTTTGCGATTCCCACTGAGATGAGAAAGCAGGGGAAAGGGCGTTTCTTTCCAAAACAGTCAGAAGTGGGTGCAAAACTCCCACCCAGGAGGCCAGGCCATGACAGCTGCAATATGGAGATGGCCCAGGGGACATGGAGACCCAGGCTGTCACTGAGCCACACGGCAAGCAGTGGGACCAGCATCCCCCAGATTTGGGAGATGGGGAGGGGAGCTATGTGACAGGCAGGACGAGTAGGACGGTCAGGAATCAGGAACCATGAGACATGCAAGGAAGGCAGACAGGTGAAGGCTGCAGAAGAGGGTGGGTTCTGGAGTCCTGCTGCTGGGGTGTGAAAACCAGCTCAGCTACTGAACTCTTTAGCTTATGCAGAACGATTCACCTCTCCTGGCCTCGGTTGCCCAGCTGTGCAGTGGATAGAACAATAGCGACTGCACAGGCAGCACTATGGCATCACATCTAATGAGGTTGTGCAGAAAAGAGCTGAGCACAGACCGACACCCGGCAGGTGCACAATACATACTCACGCGGCGCTCACCACTAACCCAGCGCCACCCCGAGTCACATGCTGACGGGTCATGGGGAGAAACTGGTCATGTAGGGTGGGACTAGAGCTTTGGAAGGCAGCAGAAGGTCAAGAAAGGACAATATAAGTGAGATTTCAGGGTAGGCTTGACGAATGTAGCTTAATTAGGGTGTAGGTCATTGGATCCTCGTCCAAAACCAGCACTATGGTTCTGCCCATTGGTGCCCCCTGCTCCCTCACAGTCCACCCCTCGTCTGAGGTTTTCCCCAACTCAGGCCCTGGTGGAGGACGGACACACACACACACACACACACACACACACACACACACACACAGGCTCTGCTTTCTTGAGCTACCCTGCATCTTACCTCTCTGGGTCCACATGGTCCTGCCACCTCCAGCTATCCCCTCCCCGTACCGGCCCACAAGCCATAGCTCCGAGGTGCCAGGAGGAACCCTCCAGGAGCGACACTGTGGGCCTCCAGCACACCCGAGTGGGGTCCACTCTTGACAGGCAGAGCCGCAAAGGCCAGCTTCCCTTTCTTCCCTCTCTCCACATCCCAACACCTAGCCTGGGGAAGCCGCCTGCTTCCGAAAACCCCCCCCTGGCCCTGATGGGCTGTCCGAGGTGTGAACTCTGGGGGGCAGGTAGAGGGGATCCTAACAATTCTTCCTCTGTGTGGCCTAAGATTTTCTCCCCTGACGTTTCCCTGCAGGGGGAGGAGCCATCAGCCGCCTTCGCTGATCTACTACTGGTCCCTCTGGACCCATCTCCAATCTGCCCAGTGAAAGCCAACTCCCCTCTCCCCGCCCCAGCAGCTTCTGCAGCCCGACAGTCCCCAGCAGTACCCTGGCTGGGTATGACTTTGTGGGACACGACTCCTCTACCCGCCTCAGCCCCCGCCCCCGTGGCTGGACCACAGGCTCCAAGAGAATGGGGGTAACCTGTAATCTCCCACCCCAGCTCAGGGCCTCGGGCATGGGGCTGCTTGTATCCAGGAGGTGGACTGAATTTGGACACATGGCCCAGATGGCCCCTCACTGCTCCACCCCCTCAGTCCCATGTCCCACAAAGGAGCTCTTCAAAGCCCCTGGCACAGCAAAGGGGAGCCGAGGTCTACCAGGTGACAACTGTGGGCTCTCGACCTCTTCACCTGGAAGAGAGGGTCAGCTGCCTCCACCTGGGAGGCCCTTGTGAGCAGGAAGGTGGCAATCACCTGGCATATCACTCGATGAGCCACCAGATTTTTAAAACACGCCAGACACCCTTGCTGGCTCCCTCTCCTCACCTCCCACTCACATCTCAACCCACAGCAATGTGGCATCTGCCTGACAAACTCCCGCTGCCAGGGAGATGGGCCCTGGGTGCTGCCTGGGCCCAGCCACCTCTCTGTCCTCAAGCTCCTCAGCCTCTGCAGCACAGAGCCCGTACCCCGGCCCTGCCAGGGCTGCAGCTGCATATATTGATATGCTTAGCTCTCCCCTGGGCTCCAGATACACACATACACACACACACACACACACACACACATGCCCCTAGACCCTCCCCTGGGCATCTCGAGTTCTACTCACCCAACCTGACCTTGCCTTCTCATTGCTCTGCATCCCAGGACACCTCTGTCCACATATTTCAGTGCAGACATCCGCCCAAAACACAAGACCCATGGCCCGAGTGTGGCTGACAAACAACACAAACACAGCAGCTTCAAACAATTTATTCTCTCATGCTTCTGGGGGTCAGTCCTAAAATCAACATGTCAGCAGGGCTGTCTTTTTCTGGAGGCTCAAGGAAGAATCTGTTTCCTTACTTTTTCTAGCCGCCAGAGGCTGCCCACATGCCTTGGCTCCTGGCTCCATCCACCGTCAAGACCAGCAGGGTGACTCCTAGCCTCATTCCTCTGACTCTGACCCTCCCGTCCTCCTCTTGCCAACGTGCTTGTAACGGCGCTGGGCCCACCCAACAGTGCCACATAATCTGTCCAGCTCCAGGCCCTTAACTGCAGCACATCTGCCAAATCTCTCATGCCACATAAAGTAAGTTTCTCATAGGTTCCAGGATTCAGACAGGGATCTTTCGGGGGGGTCATGGGGTGCAGGCACTGTTTGGTCAATTACACTTTCCCCACCTCCATCTGCTCCCAACCTGCGGGATATCCTGCCGGTGACAAAGGAAATGCTGACCTGCCTCCTCTTCCCCAGATTCAGTGTCTCCACCTGCACCTCCTCAGGTGACCTCAAAGCGCACTGGTCATACCTTCTCTCTCCTCTACAGCCACGGACCGTTTAATGACAGGATGTCGTCCATACGCGACTTGGTCATTGTGCCCACACCACAGAGGTAACAAGACCGCCCTGGATGGGGCAGCCCCCACCTGGCTAGCGGCCTGAGCCTACTGGCACCGCCTCTGGTGGGTCAGCAAGCCAGGACTGGACTCGGCCATTTCTTGGCAGTATTTCCCAGTAGGCATCCTCTGCTGGTTTTTACAGGATGTTAATGTCTCTCCAAAGAACAAACTCCCTTTCTGGACCTCTCATTAACAAACTCACTCTGGCCTTCACTCTGCCAGTCACCTAGCTAGAGGGGCTGGGTCCTCTGAGACTGCACCCTGCCCCTGTCAGATGCTGGAGGCAGGCCCAGGACCTGTACTTCCGACCCATGGCCACGACTCACAGGTTCCCACGATCTCCTCCCTCCTTGGGTATAAGCTGTTAGAGCAGCTCACGGAACCCAGAGACACACTTTGCTACATCACTGTCTTATTACAACGAGATGTAATTCAGGCACAGCCAGATGGAAGCCACACACAGGGCAAGGGGCTCCCCATTGCAATCACCAACCTGGAACTTCTCCAAGCCCTGTCCACTTGGGCCTTTGAGGAGACTTTATGATAGAGGCATGACTGAGTAGCCCACTGGTCATTAGAATATGAGTCAACCTCCAGTCCCTTTCCCCTCCCCAGAAGTTGGGGGTTAGGGGGTAGAGACATCCTCAGGTGGTTCCAAAAATCACCTTATTAACATAACAAGATTTTTTTTTTAGCATTCTCCACACTTAGGAAATTCTACTGTTTTGGGGGCAGAGACTCACGAACTGTGGAGGAAGAGCAAATATATAGGAACTTACAAAACCCTCTTGGCCTAGTGCTAATCAAACTGAGAAGTGACAGGATTGGTCAAAACGTTCCAGTGAGGTCTCTGTCCCACCACATCACTGCAGGCCTTCTCATCCACAGAACTATTGACAGCTGAGGTCAGAATATTCTTGGTTGTGGGAGCCTGTCCTGGGCCTTGTAAATGTTCAGTGGCATCTCTGGCCTCTACCTTCCACTTGCTGGCAGAACATTCCCATCTGGTGTTGTGACAGCCAAAATGTCTCTAGACATCTCCCAATGTCGCGGCAGTGGGGAGGGAGGAGCTTGAGAACCTGTGTCCTGGTAACAGCTCTTGCACAAGTCTCTGATGACTTTTCTGGCACTGAATCCAGTGGGCACTCCTGGGCCTCCTAAGCTTGCCTGCTCAGCAAATTGGTTACCGTTGGCCATTCTGGTCTTCCTACCTCTCAGGCTGCTCTTTCTGTCTCCCTTGCAGGACCAAGCCCCACTTCTGAACCACTAACTGCTTCAGTTCCTCAAAGCTTAGTCCCTGCCGCTCAGGGCTGCCCTCGGTAGGGTCGGCCCTCCACACCCTCGGCCCCACTGACACTTCAGCACAGGTGACTCACAAATGAGCCCTCCAAACCCGTATATCCAACTGCCTGCTTGACTCAGCCACTTGGATACCTTGCTATCACTCCACATGCAGCAAGTCCAGAGGGATCCTTCCCTCAACCTAGTGCTCTTCCAGCCTTGCCATTGCTTAGACAGAGGTACCACTGCCACCCTGTTGGGAGGCGGCAACTGCAGGAATTGTCTTGGACACTCTCCCTCACTTGGGCCAATTAATCTAATTTCATTGGAATCTCTTTTATCTCTAACATGATTCACAAACCAGTTCACTTGTCTCCATGTCTCTGCCCCACTCTAGCCCAAGCTTCTACATGGCCAACCGAGAGTCTGGCCACAGAGCTCTAACCCTGGTGGGGGCACCCATTCTTGACCAATGCCTCCCACCCCCCAAATTTTCTCCAGACTGCAGCCAAAGCTGCTTTTTAAAATACATATGAGGGCCTCCCTGGTGGTGCAAGGGGGTTAAGACACAAACTATGAAGTTATCCACAGCCACTGCAGCATGAGTTCGAGCCCCATCCAGGGAGCTACCCACATGGCTCAGCAGACCTCTTCTGACTCGCTCGCTGCTCCCCTCAGCAGTGTATTTCAGTCCATCCACCTGTTCTGTTCCCCACCCGGTCTCTGGCCCCTCCCCTCGCACCTCAGGCCTGTACCCCAGTTCTTGTATGCATAAATAAATCTTTAGAAAAAAAAACAATGCACACATGACAGCTCTTCATTGTTCTTCAAACGAAGCACCAAAAGTCCCCATTTTGTCCACTGGGCGCTACGTGGCCAAGCCTCCATCCCTTATGTGTGTGTCATGCCAGGCACACCGACCTTCTTCCAGTTGCTCAGAGGCGCCTACTCTCCCTGCCACGTGGCCGCGCTGCAGTGGCACCTGGAAGGCCGCCCCCAGCTCCACCTGGTGAGCGCGCTCTTCCTTCAACCACAGCTCAACCATCAGAAAGCCTTCCCCAGCCTCTGGCCACATAGATTCCCCTGCTTCTTCACATTCTCCTAGCCTCACTGTCTCGCCATCATTTTGCAAATTCCCATTTTTCACATATATTTATCTTATTCTTTGATTCCTTCCCTCTCCCCCTCAGTAGAAATATGAGGGCAAATTTAATGTTCGAACCGGTCCACAAACAAATCCCAAGCCAGCCCAGAGCCTGGCTCAAAGGACACCCTCAAGAGTGATGGACACCCTCAATGAGTAATGAACAGCCTTCCTACCCCCAAGCCCGCCTCTTTCTGTTGTACCCCTTTTCCTGCTCTGATCAAGCTCGGCCCGAGTCCCCTCTGACAAGCGCTCCTCTTCACATCTTTGAAAGCCTTTCCTCCTCGCCTCCACATTCCATCAATAAATCTTGAGAATTCCCCCTCCTAAGTCTCTCTCCGGTGCACCCACAGCACCTGAGCTTAAGTTACCATCTTTTCTCACCTGAAGCCCCCACCCAGCCTCCGACCTGGCATCCTGTTCTCACCCACGACCTCTGCTGGAAAGGCAGCGGTGGCCTCCTGGCCCGCAGGATGAGGCTGCGCGTGCCTTGGCCCGGAACCCTCGTTGATCTGGCCTCTGCCTCCCTCTCCTGACGATTTCCTGCCCCCCGCCTCGCAGGCTCATTGCTGGCATCACACTGGAGACTTCTCTGAGTTCCCCTCTCTCTGCTCTTCTGTCCGTGTGGAGCACTTTCCCATCCCCCTTCCACTAACCGCTACTGATTGCTCAGGATCTGAGTTAAAGAGAACCTTGGCCAAGGCTACCACTAGGACAGCGGCCGCAGTACTGATACCAAGGGCAAGTGTGAGTCTAAGCATTTTACAGCATCCACTCATTTAATCTTCACTATCACCCTCGACTATCCCGTTACAGAACAGGCACAGAGGCTAAGTGACACCTCCAAGGTCACATTAGATAGACAGTGAAGAACACAGCAGGCTGAAATATTGAACTCGGGCTCCCCCCAATTCCTGAGCTCGATTCCTCAGCTCCCCCTGTTCCCAGAGCATCCAGGACACCCCACTGGTACCATCTGCCACACATGGACACCTGGGTCGAACGCCTGTTCTCCCCACCAGAGAGGCTGCTCCCTGTGGGCAGGGTTCATGTCTCCTGTGCTGAAGGCTTTACCTCCAGCACCTGGGCTTGTTGCGTCTCCAGCTGAACGTCATGCACCCCCAAAGCCCCCAGCAACAAGTCACCCTCTCCAGACAAGGGCTTGGGTAAGCCCTTCCTTCATGCCATGAATGGCTGGCCAGACACACACGAGGATTCATGGGGAAAGCGCCCCTCCACTGATTCTGCCGACGACTGCCAGGGCTCCTTAGCATGGCCTTGCCCACCAAGGGTCTCCGCCACTCTGCTCCCGCAAGGGGACAGCAGCAGCCATTAGCCACAAGTCTGCAGTGAAAAATGCTTGGGCCAGAGAACAGCTCCCCCTGCTGGCTTCCTCTCGCGCATGCCAGCACCCTCTCCCATGGAACAGCGGGGCACACTCACCAGCCAGGAGAAGAAGCCTGCTGATTTGTCCTGGGTAGAGATCTGCCCCTCGTAGGGGCCAAAAATATGGCCTTTGGGGATGACCTCGTTGATGCATCGCACGTCATTCTCACCACTGGCCTCCTTGACCACCTCCATGCCCTGCGGGATGGTGAGGGCAGCCCGGTCTGGGATGCCCACGGGCACCGGCGTGTCAGACACAAACACCGGGGGACCATGGTTGGGGCACTCATCCACAAAGTACTCCTGGCAGGACTCGCAGACTGGAGGGATGGAAAGAGAAAGAGCCTCAGCTGTTGACAAGAGGTAGGACCCCCATGGAGGTGGCTGAGGGAATGATGAGGAGCCCACCCTGACAAGAGCGTAGACCCGAGGAAAGTGTACTACACAGGAGCTGCAGCCCTGGCTCCACCCCAGTCAGCCACAGGCCACTGGGTTTTCAGCAGCAAAAACCATGTTTCTCCCTAGAGGCTCAAAGAATGCGTCTACCCAGACTAAAGAAGCCAGTAGCTCCCTCCGTTTCCAGTTTGAAAAAGGAGCAGAATGCAAGATTTTGCAGTCAGATGGGCCTGGGTTTGGAAGGCAACGAAGCATGTGTGGGCTGGGAGACCGGGGTAGGTGCTGCCCCTCACCACACCTCCCCGTACCCTCACCTGGCCACTAATGGCCCCTCAGTGACCAACGGTGAGGATGAACCAGCCCTGGGCCTGTGTCTGGTTCATCATAGGTGAGCATGTGTTACTCCCGCAAATTCCCTACACAGAGACGGGGGTGGGAGGCAAAGGGAGAGGCAGCCCAGGAAGAGCCCCAAGTTCTACTTACACCAGAAGTCCACTTGCTGGAAGCTTTTGGGCATGATGAGGTCACGCTTCCCCTTCAGTTTCTTGGGGTCCACTTCCATGGTTGAGGGGTCCGGTCTCCTAGAGCTGCCAGGACAGGGGCCAGTAAAGAAAGCAAAGAAGCCGTCAGGGAGTGAGAGGCCAGTGGGCAGAGGAGCTGCGGACCTGGCCGGGACATCATGGGGTCATGGAGAAGGCAGAGGCGCCCAGTCGGCCTGCCTGTTCAGTGCAGGTGGCAGCAGAGAGAGAAGTCGAGACCTGAACCCACACCTCCTGGGCTCCTGGGTCCATCGGGAGCCAGAGCTCACTTCTGGGCCCAGGAGTTGCCCAGAGCAGGTTAAGGGAGGCGGGCAGAAGTGGGGCTCTCCCCAGGGTCTCCAGCCAACCCAGCCCAGCCATGCCCCTTCCCCCTCTCCTGTCCCCACGCGGGGCCTCACCAGGGCTGGCCATACTCCTGGTCGCGGAGGGGCGAGCAGACCTCGGTCTTCACCACGGTCACCATATCCCCCACGGCCGCCTTGGGCTGCGCCAAGCACTCCTTCATGTTCTCAGTCATTCTGTCCTGGGGACGCGGAAGGCGGGACCAGCACAGGAAGAGGATCAAAGAAACAGGGAAGAGGGGTGAGTGGAGGAGAGGGCAAGCGGGGGTCCCGTGGAGTCTGGTTACCCTCCCTGCCATCCCCAGAGGAAGCGCTTGAGAACACAGACAACAAAAACAGCTGTAGCCCGGCCAAGAGGAAATGCCATTTCTATCCCGGGCTGGTCCTGGGGATGGCTGGAGCCACCAGCCCCACGGGGTCAGGGGCTGAGGGACAGCTCAGGCCAGCAGGGAGGCCTGGAAAGTACAGCCTGGACCCCGAAACCAAAGGGCAAAGGGCATGAAAAAGCACAGTAGCCGCCCCGCAAGACTGCGGTGGGGAGCAGGGACGGGATCTGCTGGAGTCCAGCTGGGCCCAGGGTGGGCGGGCCCTCGAAATGGCCTCGGCGCCTGCTGCTCAGCCCCTCACCCAGAAGCTGCCAGGGAATGCAGCCAGGCCCGCTTCGCCAGCTCGGAGCAGGTACAGGCGGGGCCTGGGGGTCCCGGTGGGGGCTGGCAGACCAGCCCCGACTCCAAGCCCCACCCCACTTTCTCTGGGGGCGTCTTCCCAGCCCACTGCTTACCGCCCGCCTCCACCACCGCGCTGGGTGTCAGCCCCTCCCTCGGAACCCCAGCGTCCTCATGCCAGGCCCGGGGACACTCTTCAGGCCAGGCGGCGCGAGGCTCGATGCCCGGACTGGGGCCGCGCTCGGCCCGGGACTGGGCGAGCGCGCGTGTGACTCACTGCCCCGGCCCCGCTGGCCACACCCCTGCTCCTCGGCTAATCAGCCCGCTGCTCCCCACCGGGGCCCCAAAGCCAGCGGCGGCGGGGAGGGGTGTGGGGAAGCAAGCGGCCGGCCCCCTCTCCGAGCCGGCGGGGCCGGGGGCGCGCGGAGGGGGCGCGGGCGGCCCCGGCCTCCGGGCCGCCCCCGCCCCGGGCGTCCCGGCCGCGTGTCCGGCGGGGAAAGTGCGAGACCCGCGGGCGGGCGGGCCGGGCCGGGCGGCGGCGGGCGCGGGGGGCCGGGGCCGGGGGTGGGGCGCGGGCTCGCCCTCCGCTCTCACCAGCCTTCCCGGCGGGGAGCTCCCCGCCCGGCCGGCCGGCCCTGCCCAGCGCCCGCCCCGCGCGGCCCGGCATTCCTTGCGGGGGCATGTGGCTGCTCGCCGGCCCCGGGGCGCGCAGTTGGCTGGCGGCCGGGAGGGGCCCCGCCTGGAAGGAATTCCAGCCCCTCCCGGGGGCTCGGCCCCCTCGCGGGCCGGGGGGCGCGGGGCGGGCGTCTCCCGCGGGCGATCGCGCCGGGGGGGGGGGGGGGCTGGGTCCCGGGGCGGGCGGGCGACCGAGGCGACCCGGACCGCAAACTGCGAGAGCGGCCCCCGCACCCCGCGCGCCCCCCGCGCTCGCCCCCGCCCGGGACTCCGCAGGGCTGCAGCGCGGCCTGCGGCGCCACCCGAGCGCACACCCAGCCCGCCTGGCCGCGCGCCCAGGTTGGGGGCCTGGCAAGGGGCGCCACGGTTGGTGCTCGGTGGCCCGCGTAGCCCACGGAATGGCCCCCAGCCCCTCGCCGGGAGTTGGGGGTCACGGAGGGGAAACCTAGGTCTGGGAGATGTAAAGTGACTTGTCCAAGGTGACGCGGTCCATTCCTCAAGGAAGCTAGAGTGGCCCCTGGGACGTCCTGAGTAAACTGAAAACAGGCGAAGCCCCTACATTCATGCATCACATCGCAGGTGTGCTTCACCTCGGCACGGTCCTCTTCTGAAAGGATCACGGGGCTCACCCAGAAGTGAGTTCACACCTCAGCCCACAGCTTGTCCAGCCGCCAGGTGGGGCAGCGCCCTATGGGTTAGTAGAGGATCACGACCAGCTCTGCCCCAGGAGCGCATCTCACTTACACGCGGGCCCCTCACACACAACCCATCCGCAGGCAGAAAAATCTAGGGGTTAGGAGCCCAACGTCCTGAGCAGCAGTGCCTGGTTCCAATCCCACTGACTGGCCTTGGGCAGGTGTTAAGAACTGAATATTTGAGTTTCTCTGAAATTCACAGGTTGAGGCCCTAACCCTCAAGGTATTCGGTGACAGGGTCTGTGAGAACAGAAAGCTTATACTGAGTCATAAGGGTGGGGCCCTAATCCAATAGACTGGTGCCCCTATAAGAAGGGGAAGAGCGCCAGGGCTCTCCCTGCCACCTGAGGACAGAGAGAGCACCGGCTTGCAAACCAGGAAGAGAGCTGTCACCAGGAACAGGACTGTGAGAAATCAGTGTTTGTTGTTTAAGCATCCCTCCCCCACCCATGGGATAATGTTATGACAGCCTTAATTGTAACAGGGTGGTCCCCAGGAAAGGGGGAGGTTCCAGAGTGCCTGGACCCAATTTCCAATGTGTATTTATGGTTGGGGGAGGGGAGGTAAGGACCTCGAACATGCAATGCTTAAATTCCAGCTGGGTGCTTGAGATTTCAGCTCAATTCTGACACTCTACCTGAAAGGTCCATGCAGGAAGCCGGAATGCAACAGAACCTTTTCACTACCTGGACAAAACATCAGATTCCACAGGCTAAAGGTTCAGTCTGCTAAGACTGTCCCTTTCCCCAACCCCCACTAAAGATGCCTGTGCTCCCCAGTCTAGTACAAATAGGAGGTTCCAAGGACCCCCTCCATCTCAGATGGTAACTGCAAGTCCAGGTTAGTACCTGTGCTTTCAAACCACTGGCTATAAATCAGGTGTTACCAAGATCCACTCCTGGGAGGGGTCAATTTCCTAGAAAAGTTCACAGGACTCAGAAACTTACTAGGTCACTAGGTTATTATTAAAAGGATCTGACTCAGGAACAGCCAAATGGAAGAGATACACAGGGCAAGGTATGTGGAAAGGGGTGCAGCGGCTTCCGTGCCCTCTCCAGATGCACCATTCCCCCCAGGTCTCCCTGTGTCCACCAACCTGGAAGCTCTTGGAACCCTGCACTTCTGGGTTTTCAATGGAGCCTTCATTACATAAATATGACTGAGTAATTCATTGGCCTTTTGTGATTGTATTCAATCTCCTGCCCTCTCCATCCCGGATGTCAGGGGGTGGAGCTGGAGATTCCAACCGGCAATCACAGGGTGGGTTTTCCAAGCAACCACCCCCACCTGTAGGTGCTTCCAAAAGACACCTCATTTATATAACAAAAGACACCTTAATCGCCCTCTACACTTAAGAAATTCCAAGCTTTGGGAGCCTTAAGTCAGAAACCTCAGGGGAGATACAGAATTGGTCATCTGAATGTCAATCATTATTTTTCCTATAACTACAGCGTCGCGCAGTCCCAGCTAACTAATACAACAGGCCATTTAACATCCCCGTGCTGCCAAGTTTTCTTCTGGCTAAGGTGGCAAATACTGGACTGTACCACAGACATTGCCACCTTAAAGGGGCAGGCATGGGTTTGGAGGAAGCTAGGCAGGGTTTCTGGACTTCTTCCTAAAGAAAGCTGGTGAGGAAGGTGACTATGAGTGACTTCCTTAAGGGGTGGCTTTGACTTCTCTCCATTGGGTTGGATTACTTTTTAAGTGAATTATTTGCAAACTGGCACTTGATTAGAACAGGTACCTGGGCCTCCCTGGTGGCACAGCAGGTTGAGCACAGCAGGTTGAATGCACCGCTGTGGGAGCTGTCCACATCCTCTGCAGGGCAGGTTGGATTTCCGGCTGGCCAGGGAGATACCCACATGGTGCAGCAGACCTCCCCTGTCTTGCCTGCTGCTCCCCTCAGCACTGCTTTCAGTCTGTCTGCCTGTTCTGCTGCCCACTCTTTCTCTGGTGAATCCTCTCACCCTCCTGTGCCTCTGACCTGTACCCCAGTTCTTGTATAAATGGATAAATCTTAAAAAAAAAAAAAAAGAACAGGCACATGGGACATTTTGCACTGGGCTCTCCTGCTCCATCAGAACTGTGAACTTGCTGTGTCCCCTACTGCAGGGCATGTGGAAAACTCCTTACCCGTCCTCACCCCTCACCCTTCACCCCCACCTCATAATAATACCCTCTTCTAGTCCCACATCCTTTTCCTCCGGGCACCTGTCACACTTGGAACAGTCTTTGGTTAGCATGAAGTTCCGTTACCCATAATAGATGGTAAGTTCCCTTTTGCTCACCACTGCCTGGCACCGGCACCAAGCTAGAGACAAGCAAGATGCTAGGCCATGGACTTTATGGGGACATTGGCTCTCAAGGACCACGCTTGCGGGCTTGGCACCTAAGAGTGAATGCCCCCTTTTATTTTATACCCTAGGTGCCTTGCTCGCCTTACTCTGCTCTCAGTCTTGTCTAGCACATACTATATCCCAACAAACACTTATCAAATGAATTTATGTCCAAATGACCCATATCATAATGTTTCTGGGGTTGGGGGAATTTACTGCTCTCCCTCCCCCAAGATGTCCTTCCAAGTCCATTTAGAGCCTTAACTCTTAAGAAACCACAGAAGGGAGTGTGGGGTATTGTTTTTCATCCTCTTCTCTATGGGACAGTCTCTTGGTAATCTCTGCCACGCAAGGTGGGTGGCAAGAAAGATGGGACCTGGGGTCAGAATCTGAAAAGTTGCAAAGTATAAGCAGCTTTACCACAGGCACTTCACTCAAACTCTCTAGGCCTTAATGCTTTCCTGGTAAGAGGGAGGTAATCATACTTACCTGGCTGTTCCCATGAGCAATAAAGGTGATAAAAGCTAGGGTATGGTGAGCAGCAGGAGGAGAGAGGAGAGAGGGCATGGAAGAGTGACTAAAACAAGGGGAAGGGAAAGTAGGCAAAATTAAGAGAATAAAGGGTGGAGGGTAAGCTGGAGAGAAGAAGAACAGAAAAACCTCAGGAGGGAAAGGGAGACTGAGAGAAGGATAGAGAAAAAGAGGTACACAGACATTTTTCTAAATCTTAAATGATCCTGGGAAAACCATCCTCCTGGAAAAAAGTGAGCATCTGAAACTGGAAATGTTTGAGAGGAAGTCTTATTTCTCATGTACATCCCACCTTCATCAGTTTGTAGGTCTGTGATGATTTATAACACATACATACCCACCACACAGGGCAATTAAACCACCAGAGGCCTCATAGAAATAAAAGTTATGCCCATTAACCCAAGAGTCTGCTACATGAGCAGTAGTGATCTAGCTTTCCGTTCAGTTCTGAGCCTCCTGGCAGCTAAAGCAAAAAGGGAAAGAGGATGGCTTCAGAGTTCTCATTATTTGACACATATTTATTGATTGTCTGCACAATCAGGTTTTCTCCATTCTTGGAGGAGTCCAGCTGCTAGGAGAACCAGGATTTGTATGACTGATTTTTATTACAACTACTCTCTGTCTGCAATGAAAGACCATGGAAGCGGGGAGGAAAAAGATGGGATGTGGCAATACCAGAGAGACTGAACAAGGGCTACGTCCTTCACTGATTTCATCTCCAGGGGGGGCACTGCCAGGCCTGGGCCAGGTGAAGCTCCAGCAACCATTTCTGCAGACTGCTCTGGCCCTGCTTGCCTAGGAAGGGGCTTGGGGGAGGGGTGGTCTGAAGGAGGACTCCAAGCTTCTGGCAATTCTCCCTCTCAGCTGGCTCCTCTGAGTCTGCACACGCAGAGATTAGGCATGTTGCAAACCCAGCAATGAGATGCAAACTCAAGAGGAGGGGGCAGAATGCAGCTCAGGAGCTTGCAGCTCTGTTTTCACCCTTGGCGGGGCTCCAGGGTCCTGGAATGCCCAGCAGCAATGTGGCCAGAGGACTGGGAGTCTGTGCCCACTTGGTTTCCCTAGAGGCTGGCACTATGAGAATTTGGCAGCATCCTTTGTTGTCCCCTCTGATAACAAAGGGATAGGAGTTAGGGGACTAGTCCAACTTACATACTGACCTGTCCTAAGCCCTGGGTATCCTGAGCCTTGGTTGTGCCAGGAAGATTTTAAGTGACCTGAGCAAGTTCCTGCCTTGCCCTGAGCCTCAGTTTCCCCTTCCTGAAAAATAGGAGGTCCAACTAATGGTTCTTAACAACAAATTATGAGGGTAGTAAAAAAGAACCTGGAATTATTGTTGAACTTACATGTCCAGTAAGCACTGCCTCTAGAAAGAATAAATTATATATATCTTCAATTTATACATAAGACAGATGTGCAAATTTATTTTGATGGAAGTATAATAAAGGGAAAGTGATAATAAAAGATAAAAGATAAATACACTTTTAATAGGGCTAAAAGCAAAGTTTTAAAGAAAAATGAATAAAAATACTTCAATAAAGCTATAATACAAAGATGTTTAACCCAACAGAAAAAAAAAATGGAAAAGTTCATGAAAAAACATGAAGAAAGACAAATTGACCAATATGGTTCATGGAAGCTCATAAAACTTTTAATACTCAAATAAATACAAATTAAAACAAACAAATAGCATTTCTCCTCTATTAAGCTGGCAAAGATGAAAAATCTTGATAACATTCAGAGTTGGCGAGTGTGTGGGGGAATACCTTTCTATGCTACTGGGTAGAATATAAATTGGTGTAAATTTTCTGGAGGGCAATTTGGCAACACATTCTAAAAACCTTGAATGGAGCAAAATCTTGGTGGGAATCCCAAGTCCAGGAATTTATCCTAAGGAAATAATTCAGTTGTGTGCAAAGATTTACCCACAAGGCTATCCTCTGCAACACTATTTTTTTAAAGATTGATTTATTTATGCATACAAGAGCTGGGTATAGGCCAGAGGTGGCAGGGGGGGGGGGGGACGGGGCGGTGAGAGCATTCACCAGAGACAGAGTGGGGAACAGAACAGGTGGATTGACTGAAATACTGCTGAGGGGAGCAGCGGGTGAGACAGGAGAGGTCTGTTGTGCCATGCGGGTCAGCTCCCTGGCTGGGGATCAAACTCAAGCTGCAGTGGCTGCAGATTGCTTCATAGTGCCGATGTTTAACCCCTTGTGCCACCAGGGAGGACTCAGCAACACTATTTTATTAGCAAAACAAAAACAACAAACAACTTAAAACTCAAAAACAGGAGATAAATGAATAGATAGTATACAATAAAATATTAGACAGAAAGTAACAAGGCATTACAAGACTATTGATATGAAAACACATGCTCAACACCTGTTAAATAAAAATGAACATCATTAAGTGAAAGAAGTCAATCTGAAAAAGGATATAGACAATATGATTCCAACTATATGACATTCTGGAAAAAGCAAAACTATGGAGATGTAACAGTGAAAGCAGGGAAGAAGGGATGTTCCTGGTGACCTGCCCCACCCTAGGGAAGGGTGGAGCTGGGCAGGGAGGTGAAGGTAGAAAAGACTGGGGAAAAGACTGGAAGGTAGAAGAGGAGGGAGAACAGAGAAAGAAGAAGGGGAAGAAGTAGAGAGGGATGGAGAAAGAGGACTGGAGGACACAGATGGAGCACAGAGACAGGTGAAGGAGAAGCCACGCTTGCTTCTTGGCCTTAGGCTTGTACCAGGGCCATGGGAGACATGGAAGGCAAGAGGCCCCGTGGGGAGGCTGGCAATGGCAGCCTTTATCTTGATTTTGATTTTGCTCCTTTCCTTCCAGACTCATCTGACTCCTTCTGCCCCTTCCCTATGCCTCCCCACCAGAAGATGCCTTAGACTGGTAGCAGCTTTCGGGCCTCAGCAGCCCTGCTTTGGGCCAGCCCTATTTGGCTGGGCATCTACCCCTGCAAGGGATGGGTAACCCTGTGAGTTTAATTGGAAACTACTTTAACTATTCTTTCCCATCTCCTTTCTCCGTTGCACACTAATTGTATTAAAGTTCTTTTCCATCGAATGTCTTGTTCACACATAGTATGTTTGTCTTGATGTGGTGGATAGCAGAACCCACTTAGAGTAGACAGGTTTGGGGGTCCTGGGGTGCTCCTCGTTCTGCCCACTGGCAGAGACAGTAAAAAGATCAGTGGTTACCACAGGTTGGGGGAGGGAAGGATGAAAAGTTAGAGCACAAGGATTCTTAGGAGAGAGAAACTACTCTGTATGAGGCTGTCAGCGGTGCACGCGTGCTGTTACACATGTGTCCACAGAACGAACAACAAGAATGAAACTTAATGTAAACTATGGGCTGTGGGTGATAATGTGTCAGTGTAAGTTCAGCAGTGGTAACAAAGGCACCTCTCTGATCTGGAATGTCCACAGGGCAGGGGTGTGTGCAGGGGAGAGGACTTGGAGGGGTGAAGAAGGTACATGAGAACACTTTGTACTTGCTGGAACTTGCTGTGAACGTAAAAGTGCTCTAAAAAATAAAGTATTTCTAAGAGAAGGTTATACAAGATAGATGTAAAATCACTCCATTGACTGATTGATAGATAATAGGTAGGTAGGTAGATATGTACACACAAGTCTGGGGGGGTACATTTTGGGGTATCACCAGTGGTTATCTGGGAGGATTGCACAGAGAGACTTCCTGGTTTCTTCTTTTTACTTATGAGGGAGAAAATGTTGCTTAAAAATTCTTTAAAGGAACTCTTCATACTCAGTTTAGAAATTGCTTGTGACTATATCTAAGATTCACCTTTATGCAATTGTCATTAGATGTTAAGATTCAACTAATTAGTTAAGAGGAAGGAGAAACCCACACACTAAATAGCAGGCATATAAGTGCAGTTGATGAATATTTGATGAATGAATAAATGAATCAATAAGGGCTTCAATATTTCTAACATACAGCACCTCTGTTTTTATTTATCTTTATGATTCCTATTTTGAACACAAGGATCAGGGGTCTGCTACACAGATGGCAGCATTACATAACAATTCATTCATTTTCCTATGCTCCCCACTTATGTGATAACCAAGGCTAACACCTGCTCTCATTCTAAACAAAAACAAAGCAATTCTGCACACTGGTTCACTTGTCCTGATGATTACAGGGAACTAGCTGTACAACAGTCTTTTTTTTTTTAAATTTATTTTATTTATTTATGCATACCAGAACAGGGGTATAAGCCAGAGGTGTGGGAGGGTGAAAGGATTCACCAGAGACAGAGTGGGGAGCAGAACAGGCAGATCTACTGAAATACTCTGCTGAAGGGAGCAGTGGACGAGACAGGAGAGGTCTGCTGCGCCATATGGGTCAGCTCCTTGCCTGGGGATCAAACTTGTGCTGCAGTGGCTGCAGATAGCTCCACAGTGCTGAGGCTTAACCCCTAGCGCCACTGTACAACAGTCTTTACACTCCTTTATGTTTAAAAAATAACTTGGGTAGAATACTTTGCAGAACTGAGAATGAACGAGTTACAACTACATATATCATATGGATGAGTCATAATGCTGAGAAAAGAAACCAGACTCCAAACAATACATGGCATATGATTCATCCCATTTATATGATGTTTTTTAAAAATAATAGGCAAAACTCTGGTGTAACAGGTCAAGTTAATGGTTTTCCTTGAGACATTTGAAAGGGGCAGGCTTGGAGGTTGCAGGTTAGGTGCTAGATTTTTTTTAAAGATTATTTATTTATGCATACAAGAGCTGGGGTGCAGGCCAGAGGTGGGGGGGGCCGAGAGGATTCGCCAGAGCAGAGTGGGGAGTAGAACAGCGGAACTACTGAAATACACTGCTGAGGGGAGCAGCGGGCGAGACAGGAGAGGGAGCATGGTGGGAATACTTGTGCCTGGCCTCTGAAGTGGGGACAGTCTTGTGGGACTGAGGTCTGTGTTAATCCAGATAGAGTTCCAGAATTGAAGTGCTGAACAACTAGTTGGTGTTGAAGAATCAAAGCATTGGCAGGGGTCGGAAATCATCTCAGAGATGGGAACTTTAATGGACACGAAGACACTGAGCACTGGTCCTATGTCTGCCCGACTGCTGCACTTCAGGACACACTTCTTTTTACTCAAGTCCCTGCAGCATGGTGATTCCATACCAGGCAGCGGTAGGTCATCCTCAATGGTACCCTGAAAACCCCTAAAGGTACAGGCCCCACCCACTTGTGAGTCCACTCCAGGTGGCTCCTGAACTCTGGCTGTGCCTCCATCAAGCATCCAGCTTGAAGATGCCTTGGTCTACAAGGGGCCAGTTGGATGGAGCTGCAGCATTTGCCTCTAGCCCTCACACACCCCAGCCTCTCCCGTCTGCTGGAGACGTGAACTGAAGCTACCACCTAATGGTTCTCATGCACCACTGGGGGGAGTGTAAACTTCCTTCGATCCTGCAATTTCACTTCTAAGGAATTCCTCCAAGATGTGTGTATAAGAGTATTTTGCCGCACGGTCTGGAATAGCAAAAGACTGAAAACAACCAACGTGTCCATCTGGAGGTTGGTTAAATAAATGATAGCGGATCCGCATACCAGGCAGTGTTTCCAAGAAGGAAGCGAAGGAACAAGCCCCACCCTCTCCTCCAAGCCGCCAGCCTCCTCTCCCTGTCACCTGGAGGGCTGCAGGCCCAGCAGGGCCATCTCCCTGCTTCCCCACCGCCCCGCTACCCCTTATTCTCCACCCCGAAGTCCGCGTGAACCTGTTACAAACTAAGTCAGATGAAATGACAGTTCCTGCCCAAGAGCCCCCCAGGCACCCCATCTCATGCAGAGCACAGAGCACAGCTCCTCCCTGGCACCTGGAAGCTGTCTGCGCCCATTGCCTCTGAGACCTCATCCGCGCGACCCTCCCACCCCAACCACAGGGGCTGCCTTGCTCAACTTGCAACAGGAGCCTGTGCACTGGCTGTTCCCTCTGCCTGACCATTCTTCCCCAGAAGCCTCGGGGCTCACTCCCCTCAGGTCCTTCACTCAATGTCACATCCTCTGGCCACCTACAGAAAATTGCAGCCCCTTCTACTTCCTATCCCTCCTACCTTGCTGTATTTCCCCCTTACTCTCCATCAAGTGCATGTGCTGTGTATATATATCATTTGCTATCTGCTTTTCCAAATTCTAGGTGAACTCTAGGAAGGCAGAAAGGCTTATCTGTTTTGTCTGTCACTGCCACAGTACCTGGTACCAGATAAACGCGCGCGTGCACGCGCACACACACACACACATTTTGTTGAATGGGTTACAGAACTGGTGGGGAAAACAGAAGAGAGGTAAAGGCAGTGTGTATAATGTGAGAGGCAGCAGAAAGGGGTGGCTGAGAGCGTGGATTCAGTCCTGGGCTGCGCGGGCTCAACTCCCCCCTGCATCAGGTACCGCTGCGTGATGTCAGGGAGTTATGAACCTCTCTGGGGATCTGAACAGCGCCTGCCTGATAAGGCCGTTAGGAGGATGAAACGAACCTATATTGGTAACACACTTAGAACGGCATCTGGACGCAGTGAGCAAGCTGTATAAATGCGGTATAGAAAACAAACACGCACCATTTTAATAAAAAGGACACACACATTTATACATGCTCCTGTGAGCACAGAATGGCTCCAGGCGGTGACAGCTGCTGCTCCCAGGGAGGAGGGCTCGGAGGAGAGGGACTTCGCACTGAATTTGATACCAGATGCGTGCTGCTTTGATTTAAAAAAAATAGATTAGTCATGCCTAGGAGTTATATTAATTGTCAGGTAGGCACGTGGAAGTTTATTATACTCTTCCACCTACCTTTCTTGCAGAATAAAAAGTAAAATGATACATATTAGTAGTAATAGTTTAAGAAAGAAATCCCAGGACACCCCACCCTCACACTGAGAAGAGCAGGAGGGGAGGAGGCATCTGCTGACAGAGGGAGGGTGGGCCGAGGGGCTCCCCCCGCCCAGCCCTGCTGTCTCCATGGAAGGGGACCCTGAAGTCAGGCTGTGCAGCTCCAAGCACTGAGTCAAGCACAGCCACATAAGGCTTGGGGAGAAGGGGGTGAGCGGCTGTGGGGGGTAGAGGCAGGCCGTAAGCAGTGGAGGGGTCTCTGGACTCAGGGGCTCAGGGAGACCGCTCTTTCAGATGACAAAGCAGAAGAGGGAAGGTCATGATGCAAAGAGGCTGAAATCTGTATCTGGTGAATCCGCTCACCCTCCCGTGCCTCTGGCCTGTACCCCAGCTCTCGTATAAATAAATAAATCTTTTTTAAAAAATGAGATGTAGATCACTTTAAGGGGGACAAGCAGGGAGACCCAACACCTCTGCTTTCCTGGGCTCCATCCCCCTGGGATGGGAATGAGGACAACAGAGCTAAGCCATCTGCCTCCAAGTCACACCCGTGACTTTCAAGGTAAGGGTAGGGCTAGGTGAGTCTCACTGCATCCTGGAGGCTGGTGCAGCCCAAAGGACGCACCTGGACTTCCTGGTCCAAGCCCCTCCTTTCTAGACAGAAACTGAAGCCCAGGGGGGAGGTGACTTGCTCAGGACTTCCCAGAGCCCACCAATATCCAGCCTGTGCTGGCGGCCCCACACCCAGCCCCTGTTCTCCTGGCTCCTACATGCCTCTCAACCCACCACCCACAGAGCTGAGCCTCAACTCAGCAGGGTTGGACTCTGGAGAGGCAGCACAGGGCTGCACCGGCCACAGGAGAGGGTCCCACTGTCTGCGCTCGGATACCAAGAGGAAGGCCAGGAAGGCCTGCAGAGGGAGGGACAGCGGTCTCCTCTTCCTCCCTCCTGCACAGCCCTTCGCCCCCACATTCTCACAGCCTGCTTCTTTGCCCAGTCTTGCCTAGAATCTCAGAATTAAAAGAAACCTCTAAAGTCACCTAAATCCTCTCTTCTCAAGGTGCGGTCCGCAGACCCGCAGTGTCAGCATCACATGGAGCTCGTTAGACACGCAGAGTCCCTGGCTCTACACCTGACCTCCGGAATCAGGCTGCCTGATGAAAGGAAGTCCCCAGGTGATTTGTATGCAGGTTGCAGTTCAAGATGCATGAGTCTAAACTGCAGGAGGCTCTAAGTCACAGTATGTACCACTGAGCAGGCATGAGCTCCTCCAAGTCACTGCCAGGCACACAGGCCCCCATTCCATCTTGGACAAATAAGGTGGGGGGTGTGGGGGGGGATGGGCTGCACCCTGGGCCCTCAGCATCCCTGCACATCCTTGTTGATATGTCTAACTAAAGACCTCCCCTCTGACCCCCGCCGTGCCTGTAGCTAGTTACATAGGTTATTAAACAGGTCAAGGTGACTTCAGCATAAATACTGCGCTCACCCCCAGGGGAGGGGAACTGGCTCCTTTACTGCTTGCTACAAAAGCTGCCCAGCCCTTAGCCCTGAGTTCTTCTGCTGCAGTGTAACCCACTGCCTGCTGTCACCATCTGGATCTGCCTGTCCCCTGTGGGACTTGGGGTGGCTCGCCCTCGCCACGGGGCAGGTACTCCTGCTGTCTGCTAAGCTGTGAGTAAGAAACTGCCTTGCTGATCCAGAGCGTGGGTCACGCTTACCCTTACTCGGTGAAGTGAGGTTCTTCCTGACGCTATGTGTGTGCTGTCAGCGGTCATTTATTAAGAACTGGTGATCATTCCATGTGCTCAGGGAAGGGCTCAGACACACGGCCTCCTACTAAGTCCTTGGTGTGAAGAGTCAAAGGGAACCTGGTCTCTGTAAGCACCTTGCTTGGCGCCCGGCCTTGTGCCAGGTGTGCCACTTTTTATGATCACAATCCTCTCTGGAGGGCGGATCTCCAGGGCACCCCTGGAGGGCAGATCAAACCCCCTTGACACTAAATGAAACTGAAGCATTGCTTCCAGCTCCTTCTCAAAAGAGCGAGAAATTAGTGATCAGGACATGGGCAATAAAGCCATAAACAAAGGAGACGTGTTTGGAGGCTGCTACCTATGAACACCTACGCGGTGGTATGATCACTCGCAATTATAATTACTGTTTGTGAGCCCGCCACAACACACAGGTGTTCTGGGGCTTCTCAATGAGCTGACAAGCTCCCCTTTGCGAGGCGCTGCAGTACCAAGACACTCCCTGGGGAAGGTGAACCTGGCAAGGACGGAAGACCTTCACCCCAGTCCTCCAGGAAGGAGGCACGGATGTGGCTGATGCCAGGCTCTGTGCCAAGAGCTCTAATGCGCCGTGAAGGATATCCACTCATTCACTGGCCGCTTGTTCCAGGGTTACCCAGAGCCAGGCACTGTCCTAGGTGCTGGGAGCTTTCTGGGGGAACCAGGTCCCTGCTACTATTAGGAGGTTGGGCAGACTGTCTAGCCTTGTCTACTAACATCCATTCCCTCTCCTGGCATCAAGTCCCCTGGTGTCCTTGGGGAGTCTCGTCTTCCAATGCTTCAGCCTAGGATGGAAGTGTGACCTAGGGTGG
This sequence comes from Talpa europaea, assembly GCF_964194135.1. Lineage (NCBI taxonomy): Eukaryota > Metazoa > Chordata > Mammalia > Eulipotyphla > Talpidae > Talpa > Talpa europaea. The sequence continues at coordinate 14,013,849 of NC_140073.1, forward strand.
AGCAATCAACACCTGTTTCTGCTGCTCACTGTGAATGGCGCAGGGGAGGGTATAGGCCCACCCCTGCAGTTTTGGGGGTTGAAGGCATCTGCTGGAAAGAGAGACTGCTGAAAGAATAGACTGCATGTATGGATCTACTGGAAGTCAGCCACCGCGCTCCGTGTCCACCAGCCTGCCTATGAATGGAGCCAGTGCAGAAAAAGCAGAGAAACTGGACAGACCAAGTCCTGAAGACACTGTATGCACTGCTGGATCCCAATATGCCTGAAGACCTAAGAGGCGCCTGGACTTCTCACTTTGCTGAGCCAATATATTCTATTTTTACTTATTCTTGTTTAAATTGCATTTCCCTCTGATTGTATTTATTCCTTTCAACAACCTAGTGAGTACAGTTTAACTTCGTTTTTCAGATAGGAAACGGAGGCTCAGAAAGGTTAAACTGCTTGAACAAGGCAGCACAGCAGCCGTCTGGATTCTGCCCAAGTCAAAGCCCATGCCCTCCCCGCTACTCAAAGGCAGCAATCCAATATGGGGAGTCTCCCATGGCAGGAATTTCCTGGGAGAGGTGTCCCCTAGGGACAACTGGAATGAGCCTGCTCCAACTGGAGACAGGTCTGTAGAGAGGCAGCAGAGGAAAGGATGTATAGGTTACAGGCTGGCAGCTGTTCTTCTTAAGATTTATTTTTCCTTCAGGTGCCAACTTTGAAGAAACAGGTGATTACGTATTAAAAACAGGGATGTTCAGCTTTTCTGGAAAATCAGAAACAATACCAAGCAGTTGGTCCTACGAAGTAGTAATTTTCAAGTGCTGGGCGGTGCTGGTTCCACTGGTTTTGGGTGCTGGGTGGTGCTAGCGTGTTCTCTGCCTGGGCCTCGGATCTCAATCCGGCGTGGCAGAGTCCAAAGTACCGTGAGACACTGTCCTCTGAGAACCAGCCTCTAGTGAGATGGGGGTGCTATCTCAAGATCTCCCTGGCCTCCCAGACTCTCTCCACTCTGGCCTCCCAAACCCCCAGTGCCCAGGTGGTTCCTGGTACCCAGCAGGGGCTCAATACACACTTGGTGAATGGAAGAAGACAATAAGAAGGTGTGAGCTGGGGTGGGGGGGCTCCAGGACTACCTCCCAGTGACCTCGTAAACCTACTCGCAAGGGGCATGGGAGAGGAGTAGGGTGGGAGCAGAGCAGGCCTGTGGGTCACTGGCATGAAGCAGTTTGGGGGCTTCCCTGGTGGCACAAGGGCTTAAGTCGCAGCACTATGAAGCTATCCTCAGCCACTGCAGTATGAGTTCAATCTCTAGCCAGGGAGCTAACCCACATGGTGCAGCAGACGTCTCCTGTCTCACCCGCTGCTCCCCTCTGTCTCTGGTGGGTCCTCTCATCCCCTGCTCCTCTGGCCTGCACCCCAGCTCTTGCATGCAAAAAATAAATAATTTTTTTTTTTTTTTAAAAAAAAGCAGCAGTTTGGCGTAGAAGTTGCGAATGTGAGGGGGCTCTGGAGCAAGGTTATTTGCATGCAAATCGTGGCTCGGACACAACTGTGTAGTCTGGGAAGTTATTTCACCTCCTGTGCCTCTGGCTAGCCCTCCATAAAATGGAAATAATAGTCTAACTGGGTGGTTGTGAGCAAAGTGGTGAACACTCAGTATATTACTATTAGGCTGACCTCTTTCACTCATTCACTGACTTGGGATAAATCCCCTCTGAGTCTCAGTTTACCCAAGGCGGTTAGGATCTATTTTCTGGGAGGACCTGCCAGCTCGTATTCTGGGACTATGAAAATTTAGCATTCCCGCATTCTCCACAAAGATGTACCCCCATAGGTTGCAAGGGGTATCTCTGCCAAAGGACTCCCCCATGAAGGTCAAAACAGACCCAGTGACTATCAAGGGAAAAAAAAAATTTGATGCCAAATCCCTTTAGATTTATTTGGCCCAAATTTCAGCCCCAGGCTCACTGACCCCAAATCATAACCCAAAGTCCCAGGGAGCTAGCTGGAAGGAACTAGCTCTCGGGGGTTCTTTTGGGGCTCCCGGGGTGCCTGTACAAGGAAGGGTCCTTCTCAGGGCTTGCAAGCAGGGCTCCCCACGGACGTTCACTGCGGCTGGCGCCCAGGCATCCAGCTGGCAGAGCCGGTTTCCATTTCTCTCACACACCCCCGGATGGGAAATGATTCATGAAAACCAAGAAGGTAAAATTAGCCCAAAGGCTGCCGAGTAATTTATGCAGCCAGCAGCCCCAGGAGGGAGGGAAAGCCCGCACTGCCAGCTCAGTGGCCTCCCGGGGGCTGGCAGCGGCCAGGCTGGCCATCAGAAGCCTCAGTCTCCAGAGTCTTCTATTTCTGGACTTGACCTCCAGGGCTGCTGGTAAGACTTCCAGAGCTTTCTCTGACCCGTTCCCCACCATACTCATTTGGCCACTGGGGACTTACTAAGTGTCAATGAGTTACTTGGGGAGTCACACACAAATCATTTCTTCTTTTCCTCAACCTGAGGAGGAAAGTTTCACTTCCTCAATTTCACAGGAGGGAACTGCAGTGCAGAGAGGACAAGTGGGTAGCCAGATATAAGTGGCAAAGCCCGGATTAAAACCCAAAGCTCATGAATTCAAAAGGCTGAGCTTCTCCCCACCCTGCCCTATCCACACCTCGACCCCCCAAACCTCAAGTTCTCAGGGTGGGGTGAGGAGAGTGAACCTAGCAGGGAGGCCCTGGCAAACCCCACCATACCCTGCTATACTTTTCACAAGTATAGCTCCTTGACCTCCATCCCAGAGGTCTGACGAAGGAAGGAGGGTCCCCAATATCCCAGTATCTGAAAAAGGGTTGAGGAAAATGCCAGACTGGGCCTTGAGGCACAAATCCTACCCCTTAAAGAGGGATAGAGCAGCAGGAATCGGGAGCCCCATGGTGTCTCACTTTGTAGGGCCATATACCAAGGCCCAGAGAGGAGCAGGGTCTCACCCAAGGTCACATAGCAAACCTGTGGCAGAGCCTAGGAGGGAACTGCATGTCCCGAGTCCCCCTGCGGGGAGCCTGCTATCAGAGATACACAGAGAACAACTTGAGCGGAGGGGCATCCCTACATGCGGAGGCAGCTGAGGTGAGTCACCCCTGAGACCCAAGTCCCCCTCCTCCACACATCTTTGGAATCCAAAGGGGACACATGAGCAACTGGAGCAGGCATGTCAGAAGGCAGTAGGTGAGCAGACTAGAATCTTGCTCCTTGCCTGGCAAGTCACCAATCCCCCCTGAGCCCTGGTAAAAGACAAGAACACATGTGGTGAAGTGCGGGGGGCTGCGAATGTGCAACGTGTGCAATGGGAATGCAAAGGCCCAGCACAAAAGCAGTCACAGTCACCCTCAGCCCCTCACTTTGCCCAGAGGAAGCCGGGGCCAGCCAGGAGTGACACCCCATAGGCACCCACTCAGAGAAAACATCCCTCCATCCCGGGGGCCGTCAGATGCTACCAGTGGGACAACTCAGGGCAGCACACCCACTCCCAGCACATTCCAAGCAGCTCAGAGGCACTGCCTCCCCAGAGTGACCCCGAGTTCAACACTTCAAAAATCATCACACCAGCCCCTTCCTATCCTGAAGGCAAGGAGGCTTGAAACCCATTTTATGGCGAGGAAACCAATATTCAGAGAGGCTGACACAGGTGCCCAAAGCCTCACACTCATTCATGCAATTATTCACTCAGCAAACGCATACGGAGCAGGGACCAGGCAGCGTGCTGGGAATGAGGTGGCGTCTCCGCCCCTGTGGCAAGGCAGGGGTTCACAGGGAACCACGGGAGCCACACTGCCGGCACTCAGCTCCTGGCTTCACCCCCGCATGACCTTGGGAAGTCACTTAGCCTCGCTGTGACTCAGTTTCCTGTGCTGTAAATGGACAGTAATAATGGTGGCAGGAGTTATTCTGAGGATTAAATGAGATTACAGGCTCAGAGTAGAGTGGACTAGAAAATACCTGGCATGGAGTAAGCGCTCAATAAATACAAACAGCTGCTCTTGGGTTCAAACACACATCTCTCTGACATTAGTGGCCACCCCCTATGGTTTGGCAGGACCCATGTCTCTGTGTGACCCAGCAGTGTGACTGGTGAGGGTCTATATCTAGAATCGGGGGTAGGCTCCAGTTTGCCGCTGTCATCCACCAGCTCGGACAAGTCTCTGGGCTTCCCGAGCCACACTTTCTCCGCTCTTAAAATGGGCCGAGTGAGGGCTGCTCTCCAGCCTCCCTGGGAGAAGTCCCAGGGTCCCCAAGGTGGCTGCAGGCCACAGGATGGGACAAGTCCCCTTCCCAGCAAGGCCTGTGGTCTTGGCTAAAGCAGCCAGACTCTGTTCTCTGGTGCCCCCGTTACCAGGGGGGTACTGGGGAAGGGCACCCCAGGGAATGATCCCCTCCCACTGTGCTCAGTGACCACACATGCCACACCCCAGAGGGCAAGTGGTCAAGAGGGACTGCACGGCTGGGTACCGTCTGCCAAGACATCACACTGGGTAGCCTTGAGGAAAAGAACAGAAGAAGAACCAGAGGGTCTGGGTCTATGCCAAGCCGTGTGACTTTGGGAAATTGCTTAACCTCTGGGCCTCAGTTTCCACATCAGTGAAATGACCACAGGGTGTCTGTGAGGAGCCAGTTAGATGGCACCGTAAGGGTGGCCTGGAACCTGAAAGGGGGTTAGGAGGAACAGCTAAAAGACCATCCTTGCCCTGCACGAAATACACAATCATCTGCCGTGGTTTGCCCCCGGGGGCTGAAAGGCAAACTACTGCTTGGCCCAGCCAGTGTGGCCAGACAGGCCCAGGGCTCTCCTGAGAGGCTGGCCCCACGCTGCTTTCTTCTTCTGCCTGCCCTGCCGGCCACGGGAGATCAAATCTGCAGCCACAACGGCCTCATTGAGAACTGGCAAATCTGCCCAAGGTGTGGGGTTACGTTACCGGGCTCCTGGCCACCACAGTCGAGGGAAGGGTCAGGCTGACCTCCTTCCTTCTCTGTAGGCCCTGGGCCAGAACCTGCAGGGCCACGCCAGGCGGAAATCCGATCGCCTGCTGCATTCCCAGGCAGAAACCTCCTCTGGGAAATCAGTGGACAGAGGGATGAAGCCGTTGCAGAGACTGAAGGCTGGAGTCGCCGCAGGCTGCCCGCAGGGAACACAGGCTCCCTACCCCCAGCGAGGGGGTCTCCTAGAATGGTAACATCAGCAGGCATTTACTGAGTGCCTGGTGGGGCGTTCTGCACTTTACTCTGTCCTAAAGCAGGCAATGACTAAATGCTTGTCAGCTCTGCTTTACAGAGGATGCAACAGGCACGGCGCGGGTAAGTGGAGTTCTCAGAAACACAGTGGGTAAGGGGCGGAACCAGCCCCAGCAGGTTCCAGCAGTGGATCAAGGCACCTTCCAGAACAGCTGTCCAAGAAAGTGGGCCCTCAAATCAATCGTGCCTTTTGAGTAAGAACAGAAAACCCCGAGTGGGAAGGAGAAAAGGTCCCAAGCGCCAGGGCTACTGCTCCCAGCTCTCCGGGGACTGGCAGGGATGGAGAGCAGGCTTTCTCTCCAGTTCTACAGAAGAGACCCAGGTGTTGTGGGAGAGCCACAGGGAGATATTTGCTTCTGTGCAAAGTCTCACTGGACAGTTTTAAATATCAAACAACACTTTAAAAAAAATGCAACAGGTTCTTTAACCCACAGTTAAACAGCTATTCTAGTTATGCCAAGAAGGCACAAGACTAACATCAGAAGGAACCCAAGTGTGCAGCAGTAAGGGAAGTGACTAAAGCAGTGATGATCTCTAGATTGTGTAGCAGTGAAAAATAAAATGGAAAATGATGGTAGCTCACTCTGTCAGAGCGTGACTAGATGGCCCAGGTGCAGTGTTAGCTGTGAAAAGCATCTTGCAGGATGAGCTGCTCTCCATGAAACCATTTGTTTAAACACATGCGTGTACCATAACGGTACATATTCCTATAGGTCACACGTGTCAATGAAGAGAAAAACATCTAGTCTAGAAAGATATATAACAAAGTAATAACCTATATAGCAAGTAATAACAGTGATGTTTACCTGCAGAGGAAGAAGGAATGTTGTGCGTCTCAAAAAAAGACTTTTGCTTTTCTTACGTGATGCTTTTTTAACAACAAAACAGTATTTGTATATTCTTTATATACGTAAAATGTAGTAAGACTATATATAAAAGACACAATGAGCTGCCTTGGGGAGTGAGCTGCAGTCCCTGGAGGTGTGCAAGCATAGCAGTGGGGTGAAGGGGCTTGAACAGCACAAGGCCAGTGGGCTAGACGGTGCTTCTGAGCCACAGAGCCCCAAGGGGAGGGGTGGTGGTGGGGGGTTTGAGGGGGTGGTTAGGGGTAAAAATCTGACTCTTGCCATGTGGAAGCGGCGTTTAAGGAAGCCCAGAGCATCAGACTCAGGAGGGACAGGCCGGGAGTTGTGGATTCTCCATGTGATTAAGTCAGTTTTGCAAGCCAGCTACTAGAGAGGGTTCCCCGCAGCCTAGCCTCTGCCTCTCCCCTTCTCCACAGCCCCAGCCCTGGCAGGTATGCTTGGCTTTAGTCTTAGACTCTCCGGGCCACATCTCTGGGAGGATCTCATTCTGGATGTGAGAGATCAGGAAGGAAGGAAGAGAAAGCGGGTGTGAAATGCTCCTGGGCCTGACCACCCCCAGCCGTGACACGGAGCCCAGGCGGAGGCTGGGCCTCATGATAGGCCCTAATCCCCAACATGCTGAGTCCCAGGTGAGTCCCAGGTGTGGCCAGCTCCCTGGTCCCTGACAGGATAACAAGCAAAGGTTAGTGATGTTTTTACTGTCGAGACAGCTACAAGGTCAAGAGAAGAGCCAGGAGATGTGGGCCTGGGTCCCAGCTCTGCTCTGACTTCCAACAGGACCCTGACAAAGCTATTGCACCCCATGGACCCGCAACTCCCTTATCTGCAAAATGGGCTCGTAGACTCCACCTGCCATGCCTGCTGTGAGGAAGGGACGGGGCGTGGCTCACATAGCCTCTTGATCCACGCGGCCTCCGTAACACACGAGGCTGTGGACACTGACTCCGCGGAAAGGGGATGGCCACAGCTGCACATCAGGCCTGCAGCCCAGGGGCCGCTGGAGAGGAGCCTGCCCACCGCTGGCCCTAGGCAGGGAGGAGAAAGCCGCAGGCTGGCAGAGAGCGAGGCCCAGGGTGAGATGGGAGCCCTTCTTGGCCACTGGCCTGGGCTGAGGGCCAGGGAGCTTGGGGAGGTCAAGGAGCCACTGGCAGGTGCCAGGAGGAGTCTGGTTTCTACCTGAAACTGGGGGAGGGGAGCCCTGGGAGTCAGCCAGCAAGTCCTCACCTCACCAGCAGCCCAGGGAACTGGGGCAGGGGCGGGTGAAAGAGCCACGAAGGGGAATCGAGGAGAAGAAGAGCAAAATTCCATCGCTGAGAGAGGCTGGGGCAGGCTGCGAGGAGCATGGGGGCTGGACTGGCCCTGAGCGCCGGGCATGACTTTGGAGGGTTCTTCTGGAGAGAAAGGGGCACGGGCCACCCAACCTGAGCCCAGGGTGCCCTGCGAGAGCGGGCCGCTGAGAAGCAGGGAGGCCCCTGCTAGCACTCACAGCCCAGCTCAGGAGAGGGTGCAACAGCAGGAGGAAGCCTGAGGCAAGTTCTGGGGCCCCAGACCTGTCCTTCTGGGGGGCCTCAGGACACACTTGGGCTCCTGCAAATACTGAGTCCTGTGTGGGATCAGCCCAAGGCAGAGAGAGCCAGAGGGGCCTGAGGATTCAGGTCTTGAACTTCCAAACATAACCAAGGTCACTGTCAAAACCAAAGCACTTAATGACTCCTGCCTTCCTGGCTCTGAAGCCCAAGCCTGGACAGGCAGCAAATGCCTGCCCAGCCCCGTCCAGGCAGCTGGACTCTGAGGAAGAGCAGCCAGACAACCTGGCCTGCTGTGTGGGGCCCAGCTGACGAGAGCTGCAGGGAGGGGCGGGGCCGCGCCACCCTGAACAGGGGCCCCAGGAGGTGGGGCTGATGGGAGAGGCAGTGCCCACAGCTCCCTCCCAGGCAGGCCAGTACTCTCTGTGGACCCTGTGGCTACATGCAGGCCCAGGAGCTCACAAAACAGGAGGCTGCACCAGAGCTGAGGCCATGGCAGCAATGCTGGGCTGTGTTCGCATGAGCTGGGCCGGGCTGGGACACGAACCGTCCCTCCCTGCCTTAAACTGGCGTTCGTTCTTCAGGCCATGAATGCAGACTCAGCCCCAACCCTTAGTGGGTTTGTGAGGACACAAATTCAGGACACCATCCACCGCTCACATCCTAAACGGACCCCCCTCCATCACACACCAGTGTGTGGCCAATACCCCAACCTCAGCCCTCACACTGGGAGACAAGAGTGGGAGAAGGAAGGAGAGGGAGAAAGCAGGCTTGGAGCACTCGCCCGGTTCTCACTCCTGCGCGTGGCTCTGCACTGAGGGGACACACCCCCTTCCTCAGCTTACAGCACCAGTGAAGGGTCCCGCCCTAGCCAGACCACCACACTGGAGGCCATCCCCCTGACCAGGTCAGCCTCGGAAGGCTGCTGCTCACACCAGAGCGCCATCCAGTAGGAAGGACTCTTGAGGCAGCAGGACCAGGAGAACTATGTGGTGGCTGCCTCAGCAGGGACGAGGAGAGGCCTGCTCACCAGCAACTTACCAAGATGCAGCCTTCCTAAAGTTTGCAGACCAAAAGGAAACACACATGGGCATGGCCACTTCAGTCCTTTGGAGCCCCTACTCAGTGTGCTCTTTCCTCCCACCTCCTGTCCACTCCCTCCATGGCAGTCTTGCAGGCTCAGCATCTTAGCCCAGCACTCCAGGCCCTCCAGTCTGGGCCCTAACCTGGCCTTCCAGGGCAGGTTCCACCACCTCTTCTCCAAACATCCAAGACTACTTGCCATCCCAGAACCAGAAGATCCTCACGTTGCCTGCCTTTGCATATGCTGTTCCCAGTGTCTGAAATGCCCTTCCCTCTGCCTCCACCTGGCAAACTTCTACTCCTCCTTCACAGTCCAGCTCAACCTTGCTTCTTGGAAGCCTAGCCCCACCCCCACTCCCTGATGGCCCCTGGCAGAACGGCTTGCTTGCCTCCCACCACATCCCCAAGCAAGTAGGGCACTTCCTACCTTCAATCACAGTTAGGATCTGGGCCAGAGCCATTCAAACTATTTGTGGTAAAGAGACATTTTTTTTTTTTTTTTTAGTTTTGCAATCTGTTGCCAACTGATGCTTTTGTAAATTACAATAAAAAAGGACGCGGCAAAGTCAAGTTGCAGTACAAGTTTCTCAACACACTCTCAGGATCTGTCCTATCTCACTGCAGACCAGCAACACAGAGATCACAAATGGGCAGGGCTCCACAGACCACCCTGCCTGTGACACTGGTAGGCCCTGCACCTGGTGTCCCCAGAGGTCCCTGGTGCAGAGCCCACAGAATCATGTGTTTATGCTTGAACCCCCAGAACCTCAGGGGTGCTCCATGAACACCTGCAGAACCAAATATGAAATGGGAAGGTCCTTATAACCTTGCACCATGGGCACTGCCAGCATTTCCACCTCTCAGGCGAGCCCTATATGCGAGGAGGGGGCGCTGGTCTGGCCCACGCTATAATTCCCAGGGGGGCACATTTACACCTGCAAGTCCTCCAGTCCCCCCTTCCTCCCACACAGGCTCCTGCCGGCATTTCCCACTGCAGTACCAGGTGAAGGGACTTGAAATCAGACAGACACGGGCCCCTGTGGCCCACAGCCGTGTGGCCTTGCGCGAGTCACTTCCCTTCTCTGGGCCTCCACCTCTCCGTGAACTGCGGCTAATAACATCAGCATCGTGGGGCAGCCCATCACTCAGGCGGAGCCCACACAGACCTATAAGCCTCCTTATTCCTGAAAGATCCAGCCCAAGCTCTGTCTGGATCCTCTCTTTCTGTGCATCCTCCCCCTAAGACATAACATCTTCTCTTTGGGTAAATCCTCCGGCTGCCAAGTTGGCTGACTGCCTTTGAGGATTTCACTTTCCTGCCCCCCTCTACCCTGGACTAAGGGGCTTGTCCTTTCTCTCCCTGCCGCCTCCCTGGGGTACCTTCAGCTCTGACCATCTTGACCCCCTCTTGGGGCTCTGACTGTCCTGCTGAAACACAGCTGGTCTGCGACAGTCCTACACCACCCAGGGACCTGCCTCCCGGTTTTGCAGTGAAGGGCTGGGCTGTGCGGTCAGAACAGGCCCCCGCCTGCCCCTCCTCCTCTTCCCATCCACCCCCTGGAGCCCACCCCCTGTACCTTGGGCCAGGACAGAGTGGCGTCCACCCTGGCTGGGTCCCAGTCCTGCCCCCATGAGCGGCTGGCTCCCTGCTGGGGCTGAGGGCCTGGCGGGCTGCTCCCAGTGTCCCCCCGCTGTCCGGGAGCCGTCAGGCTGGCTGTCTCCATCCCCTGGGCATCGGGCAGCAGGATCCTTTCCTGGCCCTCGCCCCTTTCCCTTGGGGAAAGTGTGAGAAAGTGGGAGAAGCCACTGTGGAGAAGCTGACATTGTGGGGGCGGTTCCATATTTATTTGCTCGGTGACGTCCACACCAGCCCAGCTCGACGCCCCAGTCAAGCGGATCCTCCTGTCTGGTGGTCCCACTCTTGCCCCCAACCCACCATGAGCAAGAGCGATGGGTCCACTGGTCATTACACACCTTAGGGCAGGGCAGGGTCCAGAGATCACTCTCAGAGGTCCTCATTCTGCACTGACTCCAGGAGCAGCACTGGGGTGCAGAGGTCTGGGTTATAATTTTAGCCTGGTCACTCCCTAAACAGTCTGACCTCCAGAAAGTGACTTTTCCTGTCTGCGCTTTGGTTTTCTCAGCTGTGAAATGGAGCCACCAGAGCTGGCCTGCTCCCCGGAGAGACTGGAGATAAGGTCAAGGCAGTCTTTATGGAACAGATGGGGTGGGGAAGAGGGGGGGGGGAAGAGAAGCTCTAGGTGATGCCCAAGCCCCCAGAGGCCCAGGTGTGCCTCTCTTTGCAAAGGCCCCACACTCACCCCAACCAGGGCTGACACTGGGGAGCAGGTCAGCCTGCAGCCCCTCTGTACCTCCGTCTCCCCCACCCAGCGCCAGTGCAGGCTCAGTCCTCATGTGCCTGCAAGTTCCAGGCATGAGGCGCCCAGGGAGGAGAGAGGGTCCTGAAACCGGCTGTGCAGGACCAGAGCTTAAAAATCAAATCTTGTTTTTACAATATCAGGGAAAGCTGCCGAAGGGCTAAAGGAGGCCATGGGCCTCCCCAGCCCAGGATGCCACCCGAGCGCGGCTGCGCTGTGAGCACTGGCCTTCCCAACAGATTCAAGTCTGCAATAGGAAACAGACTTTGAAAAGATAACAGAACATTTTTCTTTTTTCTTCATTTTATTTTCTTTCTGCACAGCTTATTTTCCTAGCACAGTCCTGGGTCATTTAGAGAGAAGCCCCTCCCAGGCCGTGCTCTAAGAACGTGGGCAGTGGAGCTGCCCAGGACTCCCAGGCCCCAGCAGAGGTGGACAAGCACCAATGGTCTAGATGAGCCCTGGCACCATGGCCAGGAGGTACCTCTGAGCTGGAAACCCGGTTGCTCTAACCCCAATGTTTGGGGAGTGTCCTTCTAAAAACTTGTCTCCATGGAGGGCTTTATAAACCCAAGTTCCAAAGGCACTTCTCCATGTTGGGTCTGGGGGTCTCTGCTAAGGGGGCATCCCCAAGGAGGTGGCATCTGACTGCCAGGGTTCCAGTCCTGGCCTCTCTCACCACTGGGTAACCCCAGATCCCTGACTTCACCTCTTGGAGCTTCAGTTTTCCCACCTGTGAAATGGAAACCATGACATTCCCTGTGGAGGGCAGTTTCTGCATAGGCCATGTGGCCCGCGCAGCACCACACCCAGCCCACAGTAAGCCCTCAGTACACATGCACTGCCTTTATCACCTTCTTCTTCAGGGCCCTGGATCTCCTGCTCTCCCTTGATGGAACCCAACACCTGCCAGATCAGCAGAGACTGTACCTCCTTGCCCCCTGGAGTTTCCCCTCATACATCCCTGAAATGTGCCCCTCCTGGGGCATGGACACCTACAAGAATGGCGAGTGTAGTATCTGCCCAGGCACTTTGCCTACCATGCCTAACACCTCCTTCTGGCTGGACCACCTGCCCACATCCCAGAGAAGAAACCCTGCCAATCCTATGCTCAGCCCAGCCCGCAGTTCAGGATTCCCCAGAAGGCGCTTATCAAGCAGCTCTAGTGTGCAGATATAAAACATTGTGAAGATACAAATTCAGTGGCCAGCCCAGGCCCTGCGCTCGTGGAGTATATGGTCTAATGGAAGAAGGAGCCTGCAATCAATAATTACACCAAGGACTGGAAGTTACTGCTGAGAGAAGTGCTACAATGGAGAGATAAGTGGGGCCATGACAGGCTGTAATGGGGAGGTTGACCTAATCAGGGAGGGCTTCCTGAAGAGGTGATGATAATACTAATGCTAAAAGATGAAAGATGAGGAGACCTAAACAGGAGGATGGAATGAATGGTCAGTGCAAAGGGGCAACATTAGGGAAAAGAATTTTAGGCAGAATATGACAGATAGGAGGGACGCAAAATTGTGTTCCCACAAAGGATTTCTCTCTCCTACCAGCAGTGGGAGTCCTTAAAGGTTTTCCAGGCAGGGGTCGAGACTCAGATTCACTGGTCAGAGAGGCCACCCTGGCTGCTGAGAATGAGCCTCCCCACATCTCTGCATGTGCCTGTCTTTGTCTGGCAGGCTTTCTAGGCCCCATGTCAGTCATGACAGGACAGATCCTGCTGCAGTGACAAACAACCCCCAGATCTCAATGGCTTCAAAAAACAAGGATTTAGTTATCACTCATGCTGCGTCACGAAAGATCCACTGTGGGCCACTAAGGGGCTCCACTCATGTTGCTGGGATGCGGGAACCAGGTTAGGAGAAGCAGCCAACATCCTATCTGCTACGAGTTCCATGCCAAGGGAAAGAACGCTCTGGAGGGCCTCACATCCACAACCAAATGCTTTGGCCTAGAAGTATCACTGTGGTTCACGATTCACTGGACCGCCATGCAGCTCCACCCAAGCACCAGGGGAACTAGACCCCATGCTACCATGTGCCGAGAGCGCTGGAAATATTCGATAACATAAGGGCCACCAGACACTTTCCCACCAGTGTTCCAGAAGAAGGGACCAGCATGCACAGGAGAGACCCAGCAGGAGGGCAGCGAGATCCAGGGGAGGGTGGGAAATAAGGAAAGATGAGGCCCTTTTGGGTCATTCGTTCTTTATCTTAAAAGCACTGGGAAGACTTCGAGGTGTGTTAAGCAGGAAATGGAAAGTGTGATGTGATCCTCTTTGGAAGAGGTCACCCCTACTGTGATGCTTAGACAGGCATAGAGGGGAGGTAGCAGGTGGACAGCTGGGGGCTCTTGCTGCTGTCCTAGGGAGAGACAGTGGTGGCTTGATTTGAAAGCTGAGGAGGAGGAAAATAGAGAGAAGGGGACAGATCCAATTCAGAGGCTGAAGTTCTCTGGACCTGGAGGTGGAGTGGACCTGGCTGAGGGAGTGGAGACAGCAAAGTTTGTGGACTAGCAGAACGCTGGAGACTTTGGCCCAGATCACAGCCCTGGAGATGGCTTCAGGAGGACGACTATAGGACAGCCTCAGACCCCGTGAGTGTGGGTTCTGATAGTGTGACAGCCCAGGAAAGAGCATGGAGTCAGCTGAAGAGTTATGGCAACTGACTCCTAGTCCGGTGCTCTGTACTTCCTCACACTTGCAGTAACCTAGATTCAGAGAAACTCCACTTCCCCAATTAAATCCAGGAGAGGAAAGATTCAGATGGAGGAAGTCTTACTTGACACCAAGAAATATATGAAATACATCAATCCAAGGAGCCTAAAGGACAGAATCGTAACTCAGGTCAAAAGATATGTAAGTGCGGGGCCTCCCAGGTGGCGCAGTGGGTTGAGCACATCGCTGTGAAGCTGTCCGCAGCCTCTGCAGCGTGGGTTCAATTCCCGGCAAGCCAGGGAGATTCCCACATGGCATGGCAGACCTCTCCTGTCACGCCCACTGCTCCTTTCAGCAGTGTATTTTGGTCATCTGCCTGTTCTGCTCCCTGCTCTGTCTCTGGTGAATCCTCTCACCCTCCTGCGCCTCTGGCCTGTACCCCAGCTCTTGTATAAAAATAAATAAATATTTAAAAAAAAAAAGATATATAAGTGCAGAGGTGACAGCTGTGGTGACTGATCCAGGGCTCCTTGGATGGGGCGGGGGGGGGGGGGCTTCATCTTTACGAATGTCACCAGAAAAGGGAACTTCACCCTGCCCAGCTGCCCCCTTATAGGGCCTGCATCCCTGTGGGGCCTGCTGGGCAGTTCTGATTCTCCCAGAATGGTGTGTTGTGCAGCCAGTCCTGGGAGAGAGAAGACCATTCCTCAAGCATCCACTGGGCTCTGAGCTCTGCTATCTCATCTCTCCTCCCAACTGCTTTGCCGGATGGGCTTTGATGGCTCCATTTTAGGGATGGAGAAGCAAGATTCAGAGTCTCTGCCAAGTCCGAAGTCACTGTTTTATGAGGAAGAGGAAGGATTTCAAGGGAGAAGCCCTTTGTATTAAACTAAAGCGACTGGCCCAGGCTTTTTTCCTGGGAGGAAAGGTTTTTTAGACATGTGCTCACACAGAACCCTGCTTGCCTGCCTCTGAGAAAGTTGGTGGGCCAAGACTCCCCCCCACCCCCAGACTGCAGCCTGTTACTTCTGGTGGATGCACACTACCACCAAGCACCCTACCTACCTCTCAAGGAGAAATATGAAAAGCAAGCTCAGGTGTCACAGGTATTATGGTTCCTGGAAAATTCTTTTGCTCCAGTCCAGACAAAACCCTTAAAGTTTATAGGGTTTTCAGGCATTAAAAGCAGTCTCTCATTATTGCCTCCAGTCCCCCAGGGCACAAAATAATGGGGTGTGTTTCCTTTCAGCCCCTCTCTATATACACCACGGCCTTTTCCCCACATGAAACACTCGCCTGAGAAAGCAGAGAGGTTTACTATTTTCCTTCCCTAAGTTCAAGCCCACCCTGGGGGTCTAAACCCTACCGCCCAGCCCAACCCAATTCAACACACCAGCAACTTTTTCAACCAGCACCGCCCACGGTCCAAGACATTGGGTATTCTCCTTGCAGCGACTTGCCTAGGGCGTGCTGGCCTTGACCAGAGGAAGGTCACTGGCCGCTAAGTTCCCGCAGTTTCTGCATCTAAAAGTACCTTGGGGATTGCAAAGCAAAGACGGGGGGGGGGGGGGGGGGGTTGGCGGAGGCAACACACTCCGGAGAGATTTTCCTAAGAGTCTGCACCGCAACTAAGATTTAACAGAAAAGAAACGGCCTCAGGCGCGATCACGTTTGTGGGGAAATCATGGGCCAATGGGAAGGGGACCCCTGCACCCCGAAGTATCGGAGCCCCCCACAACAGCCCCAGGCTCCCCGCCGACACTGCCCCCCAGAACTAGGCCGGCGGCGCCGGGCGCCTCCAGCACGCCCCGCCCCGCCCCGCGTCGCCCCGCCCGCGTCGCCGCGATCTCATTGCGAGCGCCCGGCCGAGCGCGGCTCCCATTGGCCGGCGGCGCCGTCCGTCAGCGGCCGAGCGCCGCGCCGAGAAAAGGCTACATTGTAACAAGGCGCGCGCGCGGCGCGCGCGGGAGGAGGGAGGAGGGAGGAGGGAGGCGGGGGGCGGCCCCCGAGCCCCGCAGCGGCGGCGGCGGCAGCTACCTGCCGAGGGTTAACCCACCTCCGGGCCGGGGCGCGCCGCCCCCCCCCTCGGCCCGCGCCCGCGCCGCCCGGCCCCCCCCCCCCCGGCTCGGCCCGCGCCGGCCCCCGGCCGCCCGCGCCCCCTCAGCCGCCGCCCGCGGCCCCTGCCCCGGCGGCCCCGCGCTCGCTGGCAAACTGCCGAGCGCTCTCCGAAGCCATTTTCAATGGCCACATTGGCTACCGGGGCTGACTCACCTTCCCGGGAACGCTGCGGCGGCCGCGGGGCCCGGGCGGCGCGGGCGGCCCGGCGGGCGGCCCGGCGGAGGCGGCGCGGCCGGGGCTGGCGGCCCCCGGCGGGAGCGGCCGCGCTGGGGGCGCTGGTCCCCGGCGACGCAAAGTTTCAGCGCCAGCCTCGGCGCGGCGGCGGCGGCGACTCGCTGCTGCTCTCCTCCCCTGCTTTGACCACCATCTTATTAGTACAGGAAATGACATGGAAAACGGAAGAAAGCGGCGTTTGGGGCAGACGCGGACCCCCCAATTCAGGGGCCGGAGCCGGGACTCGCCAGCCGCGGCCCCAGCCGGCCCCGCCGAGCGCGCCCCGGGCCCCCCGCGCCCCGCCCGGAGGGGGGCCCCGGCTCCTTGAACCCCGAAGGAGAGGGCGAGTTTTATAATCCAGCCCGCGGAGAAATCGAGGAAAAAAATGGGAAAAGGTTCCCAGAACTTTAGAACTGGGACACTTTTGGGGGCAGGAATGAAAAGTTGTGGGATTGGAAAAAGCCCTTCCGTGGGGGGCTCCCGGGCAGTCCCCGGCGCGTCGCGGCACTTTTTGAGCCAAATGGTCGGGGTGATAAAGGCGCTTGTATTTTTAACCCTTTCGCGCCGCGGCGGCCCGCAGCCGGCGCTCTTGGGCCCGGTTCGCCGTTGGGTGCCCCGCAGTCCGAGGACACAAACTAAACTGGTGCGCCTGAGGGGTCCCGATAAACCCCGAAGGCAGGCGAGGGGCCTGGGGCGCGCTTAAAATGTTTATTTACGTGGGACTAGTGTTTTAAAGTCGCGAACCACACGTGCTCTTCACCTCGAAATTTGTTACCAGAAATTGAGATTCTGTGAGACCCGAACGGGCTGGCCCCTGGCTGACTTGGAACCAATATTGAAGGTGCGCACTCCTGGCTGGGTTCCTCAGTTTCTCCATCTGTGAAATGGGGTTCAACATCACAGCGAGATGGAAGGTAACCAAGAAGAGACTGACGGCGTTTTCATAAAGACAGTGTTTCCAGTCCACAAGACTTCCATGGAAGCCTAGAAAATCAATGGGTTGTTCTGGGGCAGAGGACACTGCGGGATGGCATCACCAGGACAGCAGTCCCAAGATAACCCTCGCTTCTGGCATCGTCTGCCAGGCCTGTGACCACTTCAGGATGTCCTGTCAGGGGAGACTGTGCTGCCCTGGCTCTAAAACCCAGACCATATCCCCTCAAAGGCCCCCAGTGCAAGTTTGGGGAAAAAAATTAGATCCCAGGAAGGTGTCTAGGTGGGGCGCTGCTCAGGGAGGAGTGGTCTGTGCCGCCAAGATCCACGGCTCCCTGCAAGAACTGTCCCAGGCAGCCTTCAGGGGTATCTCGTAGGGAGGCCTCCTCCTGAGGGGCTGGAGTTCCCAGTGAACTTGACTGCAGCGCAAAACCTGGCCTCAGGCTGGGAACTTTCTGTGGCTCTTGGAGTCTGGGTGTTGGGGGTGAGCCAGAGAGGCAGTGTAGGTACATCACCTGTATCCCTTACACAAACACAGCTTCTTAGGATACTGTGGCTGTTACTGTGTGATCTTGAGTAAGTGATTTCACTTCTCTGAACCTCAGTTTCCTCTGCAAGGTGGGGCACGCCACTAGTCACCCACACTGCAGGCTCTTGTGAGGAGCCCTGAGTGTATTTAAAAGCCCGAACTCCAGCTGCTCACCCTAGATGCCCGAGTAACAGTAATTAACATCATCACTCTATGACATTCAGTGCACCTATGAAAGTTTCCTGCCTATCAGTCTGCTTCAAGCCCAGCCGAGTATTGGGTACTGGGAGTACCAAGCTCAGTTAGACATGGCCCTCACTCAGCTTGTCATCTGGCCCGAGATGGAAACACACAGCTCACTCAGATCAAGAGTGTGGTTGTGGACTCCAAGAGGTTCTCTGAGAGCAAGCTGGTGAGCGAGGCAAGGAGGGAATTTCTCCTTGCTGAGCTGTTTGCTGTTTCCATCTCCCATCCAACTGGCCTCCCCTGGCCAAGAACAGTTGGTCCTCAGGCTGTATCTGTGGGGTGGACTGAACTCTTGGGCATTGCACACAGGGCCAACATCACGCCCAAGGAACACAGAGGCAGCTTCGTGGTTTCCAGTTCCAGATTTGAAGCTCAGCCGGCCGCACCATGCTCTGTAACCCAGGGAACACGACACTTTCCATCTGGGCTCCATGTCCTTCCTGCAGGACCCCAGGAGTTTGGACTGCCTTTTGCCCTCTAGAAGCTGTCCCAGAGCCATGTGATCCAGACCAAGGCTCAGGAAGGAATCCAGAACAAGGCGGAGAGAATTGCTGGAATCGTCTCAGAAGGGAAGCCGAGGGCTCAAGTTGGCACAGGTGCTCTGGGTCACTGTGGGCAGAGAGTGGCCCCAGGGTGTGAACATAATCACCATAAACAGGTGAGCTGGACAGAGCCGGTTTTATGGGGCTTCCTTCTGTGGGCTCAGCTGGACCTGAATCACAAGTGGGGTACAGTGAAAGCTCCACAGGAATTCTTTGAGAATTATTAGGGGAGGGGGAGAAAAGGGGGCCTGAAGTGAATAGAGCACATGGCACACACCTTCAGGGCTGTTACCATTTGACTCCCAATAATCCAAGACAGATAACATTATCACTATTTTCACAGATTGGGAGACCATGCCAGAGGCCACCCGGCTAGTGAAAGGTCCGGTAAGATTTAAACCCAGGGAGCCTCCCTGGTGGCGCAGCGGTTGAGCACTGGGTTCCAAAGCTGCCCGCAGCCTCCGCAGTGCCGGTTCGATCCCCGGCTGCTCCCTGGCCACCAGAGGAGGGTTCCACATGGCGCGCAGACCTCTCCTGCCGCCCGCTGCTCCCCTCAGCAGTGTATTTCATTAGTCTGCCTGCTCTGCTCCCCGCTTTGGCTCTGGTGAATTCTCTCACCCTCCCGAGCTTCTGACTGTACCCAGTGCTTGTATGAATAAATAAATAAATTAAAAAAAAAAAGATTTAAACCCAGGTCGTCCTGATTCCATTGCTCAATGTCTTCCACTCTTGGACATTTCTGATCATTTCCCATAATGCAACTCTTCAGCCAAATGGTGGGTAAAATATTTCCCTAATTTTTCTCAGGGGCGTATCACACAAAAGAAGCTAATCAGAACTTCTTGATGTGAAGTTGTACTTTATAACCTCTCCCTCAAAAAATGCACTCACAATCTCATTCACCTCCATGTCCCTGTGAGAACACTGAGATGCTCAAAGTGAAGTGAAACCCTTTGAAGGAAAAGATAATCTGAAGCACTAATAATAATGATTACCAAGCAAACACGCACACTATCTGCTGCAAGTCCAATGCACCTTGGATGTACATTCACATTTGCTATAAAACAAGGATGTTGTTTATTGCATCAATTAATGACCCCTTTAAAGCCTTGAAGGAGAAATTTCATTCAGGATTTAGTACCTAGGAAAAACTAACACTGAATTTTCTGCATTTTCCCAAAGGAACTGGCAAGCATCTCTCTTGCTAATAGGAAAAGCTCCGTAACTGATCAGGTTTCTCTTTTTGCACAGGCTGCCAGGAAGCTCGGAGCCAAATCCCGCTCCCTCCCCATTCCCAAAAACTTTGGCAGTTGCCTCCTCCTCATTCCTGCTTCACCACTTCTAATCCTACTGACTCAGCCTTGTTTTCGCTGACATTTATTAATGTTGCCTCCTCTTCCCCCGTTAATGGCAAGAAATAAATATTTAAAATAAATCCACATTTGGAAGAGTTGTTGAAGGGCCTGGATTCCACGAGCCTTGTGTTAAGCCAGGCACAGGCCTCTTCTGGTTTTGTTGACTCGCCCAACAGCTGAGGGATCCCTCTCTTGGAAGGGAGGAGGGACTGGCTTAAAACCAAGGGACTCCTTGCCCAGCTGCTGACCACGGCTAAGATCAAATGCCCTGGGTCAGTTCATCACTGCTATTTTATGCTCTACTGACAAGCGGCTTGCCTCTCTTCTGCCAGCTCCCCAGGAAGCACAAACCACTGTCCTTTACCCATCCCTCCAGAAGGAGCCCCTGTAGTCTCTAAAGAGGAACGTGGTCCACTGCCACTGCCACTTATGAGCGCCATATGCTCTGCAAGGTGAGCTGACTGGGTTAGATGTGGGTGATAGTGGGGTGGGGGTGAGAAGTGACTTTAGATGGGGACAGGCAAGGGCTCTCTGAGGAAGTGGATTTCACCGTGAGTGTCGATAGGCACGAAGGAGCCAGCCCCTGCCAAGTGCGAGAAGAGTTCTCAGCCGGGGCACCAGCCCGTGCAAAGACCTCAGGCAGAACCCAGCTGGGCTTGTTCTGTGCAGTGGCAGAAAGCTGGCATGCCCAGAGTGTGGTGTGCAAGGGGAGGCGGGGAAGGAAACGAGGGGGCACTGGATAGATCTGCGCACGCTTCTCCTCTATCTGAATTTGACGCACAATGGAAGCCACGGCATCTAGAAAGTCAGGGAGACCCAGGACTTGGTTTGCCTTTTCAAACCTTGCTGCCAGGGGGTTGCCAACTTTTACCTCGTGCCAGGCGAGCAGGTGGGCACATTCATTTAATTATACGCACGTTAGAGATGAGGTTGTTCGCACTGCCCAGCCTCTGACTCGCCTGCCTGACCGAGAACGCACCACCCCCCTGAGTCTTGGCGAGGAGTAGGGTGTCTCCTCCCCCGTGCCCACTAGTGAAGCTGAAAACACCAAAAACTCCCTTTTCCAGTGCTATAGATTGAATATTTGAGGGGTAGAGGTTGCGCTTTTAAATAAGAGGGTGCTAATGAGAAGGTGATATATGAGTAAATCCTGGTGGAAGTGAGGGGGGCTGCTATGGAGATAGTTGAAAGTATTCTAGGGTGCAGGAACCACCAATGCAAAGGCCCTGTTTGTGCCACCAAATTCATATGTTGAAACCTAACCCCTAAGGTCATAGTCTAGGGAGCTGGGGCCTTTGGGAGGTTCTTATGTCATGAGGATGGAGCACTCTCGAATGGGATTAGCCTTCTTATAAAAGCCACTAGAGAGTTTGCAGCTTCTACCATGACAGAGACAATCATGCATCAGTCCCCAAGTGGGTTCTCACCATATACTGAATCTGCCGCAGTGTGAACTTGATCTTCATCTACCCTCCAGAACTGTAAGAAACCATTCCTGTTGTTTGTAGGCCCCCAGGCTCCACAGCATTCTAATGAGACTAAGACATCCAGCCTCCTGTAAGAAAGCCACAGATACACGTAAGAGGATCAACCAATCAGGTGCATCCCAACTTTGAAATGGGGCCAGAGCAGCACAGATCATGGGCTGCTCCCTGGTGAGAGTGGGGTACAGTCCAGCCAGTTTTCAGGGGCTGAGTTTCCTGGATTGGATTCAGCAGAGGTGGGGAGCTGGTGGCCCAAGCTCTCGTCCTCGCTACACTGGTCGTGATCTTCAATGACTCTGGCTGTGTGCACCCCACACCTGGGTTTGTTTTCAGGGCCCGGTAACAAAGGTGTAGGGACTGTAGGGAAGCATGAGGGGCAGTGTGGTCACTCGGGATGAGCAACCTGAAATCCTTTCAATACATTCCTCTTCTGCTTAAATCAGCGAGCAAGCTGTCTATTGCTGCCTGCCACATGGCCCCATGCTTAGCAGCTGAAGACAATACATACCCATTAGGTCAGTTTCCCCGAGGCAGGAGCCCTGGCTATTTCCTAGCTGGTGGTTCTGGCTCAGGGTCTCCTGAGAGCCCAGTCTCATCTGGGACTGCAGTCATCTGAAGGCTCACCAGGGCTGGGGATCCACTTTGAAATTCCCTTACATCTAGAGCAACCAATTATTCAAGTTTGCTCAGGACTGAGGTGGGGGATTCCCAGCATATGGGAGTTTCAGCTTTAAAACCAGGTCAGTCCACGGCACACCAAGGTGAGTCAGTGGCCCTATTCAAGTAGCTGTTGGCAAAAGACCTGAGATCCTTGGTGTGGGCATCTCAGAAGGCTGCTGATGACACGCAGCTGGTATCCCCCAGTGTGAACTGGAAGTGAATACCTAAGAAGAATGCCCCAGTCCTTTATAACAATCTTAGGGAGACACCACAGTGTATTCCACTGGGCACACAGACCTTGGTACCATGTGTAGTTCAGGGAACTACACATTGATCTGAGTGCTAGTTGTGGGGCGCTGTTTCCAAATGTGTGAGCTTGGGCAAGTCCCCCAATCTGGGTATAGGGTATTGGAACTGATCATTTTTACAGTGCTTTCTCCAAGTCTCACTCCCTACCTGTAAATTAGATTAGAATGTTGGGTCCATTCATTCAAAAGATGAAATATGTTCCTTATGCTGTTCTCTTCTTGCCCATTGGAGACTAGAAGAAAGGAGCGCAGGATAGAGATGGAGGCATCAGAGGGGCTGATTTCCAGATCCGTGAAGCTCCAGGATAAGACTCCTGAATGTCACACATTCTGAAACCTGCAGGACCCCACCGAGATGGAGGAGCAGATGCAGGACAGCTGGGTGAAACCACATCGAGACAGATTTCAGCTCCAGGAAAAACAGAGCTGCCTATGAAATGGAGCAAGCACTCAACAAAAGAGGGCTGCCATTGTAAGTGGCGAGTTTCCTGTTACTGGAGGTATGTAAGCCAGCTTGGGGGTTCTTCTGGAGATAACATGGTAATTGATGAGCTCCAAAGTCCCTGCTTTCTGGGGACATTACTGATTCTAGGAACAGTGCAGCCACATGGTGCGGTGCTGGGCACTGTAGAAGGGACAGGAGTCAGGAGATGTGGGTTCTGTCTACTCGCTGTTATTTGGCTGTTGGGAGACTGTAATCATGTCCCACATCTGATCACATCTGATCAGAACCTCAGTCTCATAATCTGTAAAACGAGGGACCAGTTTCCAAGCCAATCCATGTCAAGGAGCCACCTCTGTTGGAGAACTTTTCCTTGGTCCTTGTGGAGATGAAAACCACAAAGTAATGAAGGTCATTTTCATAAAGCTTATCTATTCAATGTAAAGAATTATCTTTTATTCTGAGACAATGTGTTCCTAACTATTTTGGTCTCTGTTTTTATTTTTATAACAATGTGCTAATAGCATTTGTAAAAGATGTAGATATTTTTTTCGCCAGTGACCTCATTTGGCGAAATAAAATGTTGATAAGCCTGTAGTAGTTTCTGCATTTAGCTTAGGATGTACATTAGTACATGATATGAAGAAATATAGAAATCACTTATTCATGTCTTCTATAGCCTAACTATATACTTTTTTTTTTATCAGTTTCTGAGAAAGGAATATAAAATCTCCAAATATGATTACGGATTTGATCTAGTTCTCCCCTTAGTTTGTTAGGCTTTTCTTCCCCCTCCTGTATATTAAAGCTATATTAGGGGCCTCCCTGGTGGTGCAAGGGGTTAAGTGTCAGCACTATGAAGCTATCTGTAGCCACAGCTCTTGGCCAGGGAGCTGACCCACATGGCGCTGCAGACCTCTCCTGTCTCTCCTGCTGCTCCCCTCAGCAGTGTATTTCAGTAGATCCACCCGTTCTGCTCCCCACTCTGTCTCTGGTGAATCCTCTCATCCCCTGCAACACTGGTCTACTCCAGTTCTTGTATTCATAAATAAATCTTTAAAAATATATATAAATCTGGGCCTCCCCTGGTGGTGCAGCAGTTGAGCGCTGGGCTGCAAAGCTGCCCGCAGCCTCTGCAGTGCTGGTTTGATCCCTGGCCGCAGGCGAGGGTCCCACATAGCGCAACAGACCTCTCCTGTCTCGCCCGCTACTCCCCTCAGCAGTGTGTTTCGTCAGTCTACCTGCTCTGCTCCCTGCTCTGGTTCTGGTGAATTCTCTCACCCTCCTGCGCTTCTGACTGTACCCAGTGCTTGTATAAGTAAATAAATCTTTAAATATATATATATATAAAGCTATATTACTAGGTTCTTATACATTTGTGATTGCTATGTCTTTCCAATAAATTGACACCTTTAATACTGTGAAATGCTCCTTAGCTCAACTGACACTGTTTATTTTAAAATGTATTTAACCTAATATCAATGTCACAGCTCCAGCTTCCTACTGCTTACATAATGTATCTTTTACTATTTTTTTCACTTTTAACCTAATTATATTTTTATATTGAAAAAAAGTCTCTTAAATTTAGCATGTCATTGGTTCATGCTTTTTTAGTCAGTTTGGTAAACTCTAAACTGGAGTGTTTAATCCATTTGCATTTTACACAATTACTGATGTAGCCGAATGCAGGACTATCAATTTGCTATTTATTTTCTATTTGTTTCATACGCCCTCTGACCATCTGTTTCTCCTTTCCTGTTATCTTTTGAGTTAATTAAACATTTAAAAATAATACTTTGACTTCTCCTTTGACCTTTTTGATAATCTTCTTCACATGATTTTGTAGTATTTATGCTAGGGATTTCAATATCCTTAGCTTATCAGAGATACTGTCTGTATCCCTTTACATGAAACATAAGAACTGTGTAAC